>NC_057794.1:342371743-342374222 GCF_018294505.1 Triticum aestivum
GACGCCGCCTCGCCGCCGCCTACCACGCCCCCACCCCGGCCCGACCTCTCCTCCCCAAGCTCCAGCCTCCTCTTCTTCCTCTCCGGCAAGAACTCCGGCGGTGAACAGTGTTTTCCGGCCATCCTCGGTTCCCCTGCCCGATCTAGATCTAGATCTGGAAATTTGACGGTTGACTTTTTCCCTCCGAACCCTAATTTTTATGCCTACTTTGACCAGTGATATCTCCGCATCCGTAGCTCCGTTTTGGACATATAGTATATCAAAATGTTCGCCTCGACGAGTACATAATTTCATTCCATTGCATCATTTTCATTTGAGCTCATCTTGATGCCCGAAATGCTGTTAGAAGGAGGCTTCGTGAGTTAATTGTCAGATCTGCAAGTTCATCTTAGACTTTTGTCATTTTTGCCATGATTATTGTGTGCATGATATGCCTGTGAGTCTTTCATATGCTTTGTTAAGCACTTTGTCTTCTTTCCAGAGCTGCAACCCATGCATTTTTGTGATGTGTGTGGTGACTTGTGCAAGCTTGCAAAGTGAGGCACCCGGTAAATCTGTTTTCAGGGACTTAGTAGTTTTCACTAAGTCTGGGATTATTCAGTTCATGATGCCATATGTTCTTGTTGTTTCCTGTTGATCCGTGCCTCTTTTGAGGATGATCAGTAAAGGAGTTTTGTTAATCATGTTATTCTCTATCCATCCATGTTTTACTTGCAATTAGGGAGCACCCTAGCTTGAGTCAATCGAGCTCTACTTTTGCTTCGTTGTGAATCTGGGCAGATCGTCAACTCGTTTGCGATTTTGCCGATGTTATTGTAGTTGATCCGTGCATGCTATGCCATTGTTCTTGCCATGTCTAGCTAGAATTTTGTGCCTTCTTAATGGATGTATGCTTGCCTTTCCATGACTTGCACCATGGTGAGTGCATCGAGCTTGTTTACATGCCTTCGTGAGTTATATTTCAACATGTCCCAGTTTTCACTAAGTCTGGAAACTGATTGTGTTTTAGCTATGTTCGTGTGCTTGTTAGTATATTTTGTGTTCCCTTTTGGCCCCAGGTCACTTTGGGACTTTTGTTAAGATTGTTGAGTAGCTCCATGCCATGTTCTTACTTGTCTTAATTAGGTCATGTATCATGTTGTTTTGCTGCTCCGATGAGGGCTCCGTGATCTTAAATTTCAGACAAGTGTTAATTTCACTAAGTCTGGAATCTGTTTTGCATTTGCGTTTTTGCCATGCTTGTTTGAACCTCGTAATGGATGAATTGGCCGTGGCTCAGTGCTAGTCTTTTGTTAAGCATCTTGTGTGCATCCCTGCCATGTATTTTTTTGTCATGTTTGGTGGCTGTAGCATGTTCATTTCATTGCATTTAGATGCCTACTTGCTGTAAATCGCAGACCGGTGTCGTTTTTGAAATGCTTGCCATTTCCAAACCGTAACTCCGATTCCGGCGTTCTTTATATCGTTTTCAAGCGTTTTCATCTCATCTTTCCAGTGGAACCCTTGGAATTCCATGTTGAGGCCAGGTTCATGCATTTCCTGTCATATCTTGCATTTTGCATCCCGCATCGCGTCCCGCATAGCATATCATCATTTCATCATATTGCTTGTTCTTGCACGTGGTTGATTGTGTCCTTGTTGCTTATTTGTCTTGTTTGGGTAGAGCCAGGAGACGGGTTCGCTACCGAGGAGCCCGTTGAGTTTGCTTGTGAGGATCCAGTCAACTCTGACAACTGTGCAGGCAAGATGATCATACCCTCGAAATCCTTACTATCTTTGCTATGCTAGTTTGCTCGCTCTTTTGCTATGCCAATGCTACGATGCCTACCTTTTGCTTGTCAGCCTCCCAATTGCCATGTCAAACCTCTAACCCACCTTGTCCTAGCAAACCGTTGAATGGCTATGTTACCGCTTTGCTCAGCCCCTCTTATAGCGTTGCTAGTTGCAGGTGAAGATTGGAGGCCATTCCTTATTGGAACATCTTTCTTTACTTGTTGGGATATCATTATATTGCTATGTTATCTTAATGCATCTATATACTTGGTAAAGGGTGGAAGGCTCGGCCTCTCGCCTAGTGTTTTGTTCCACTCTTGCCGTCCTAGTTTCCGTCATATCGGTGTTATGTTCCCGGATTTTGCGTTCCTTAAGCGGTTGGGTTATAATGGGAACCCCTTGATAGTTCACCTTGATTAAAGCTTTTCCAGCAATGCCCAACCTTGGTTTTACCATTCGCCACCTAGCCTCTTTTTCCCTTGGGTTACCGGAGCCCGAGGGTCATCTTATTTTACCCCCCCCCCCCCCGGGCCAGTGCTCCTCTGAGTGTTGGTCCGACCGAGTAGACTGCGGGGCCACCTCGGGGCAACTTAAGGGTTGGTTTTACTCGTAGGATGTCTCATCGGAGTGTGCCCTGAGAAAGAGATATGTGCAGCTCCTATCGGGATTTGTCGGCACATTCGGGCGGTGTTGCTGGTCTTGTTTT
>NC_057794.1:342374663-342385519 GCF_018294505.1 Triticum aestivum
CTGAGTGTGCCCTGAGAAAGAGATATGTGCAGCTCCTATCGGGATTTGTCGGCACATTCGGGCGGTGTTGCTGGTCTTGTTTTAACCTGTCGAAGTGTCTTGAGTTACCGAGATACCGAGTCTGATCGGAATGTCTTGGGAGGAGGTCTATTCCTTCGTTGACCGTGAGAGCTTGTCATGGGCTAAGTTGGGACTCCCCTGCAGGGATTGATCTTTCGAAAGCCGTGCCTGTGGTTATGGGCAGATGGGAATTTGTTAATGTCCGGTTGTAGATAACTTGAACCTTAATTAATTAAAATGAATCAACTGAGTGTGTTACCGTGATGGCCTCTTCTCGGCGGAGTCCGGGAAGTGGACACGGTGTTGGAGTAATGTTTGCGCAGGTTGTTCTCTAGTTTCTCGCTCGTGCTTTGCCTCCTCTTCTCGCTCTCTTTTGCGAATAAGATAGCCACCATATATGCTAGTCGCTTGCTGCAGCTCCACATATATATTGCCCTACCCTTCCTATAAGCTTAAATACTCTTGATCGCGAGGGTGCGAGATTGCTGAGTCCCTGTGGCTCACAGATTACTATAAATACAGATGCAGGACCAGGTGATTCCGCTCCAGGTGACAAGTACGAGCTCAAGTGGGAGTTCGACGAGGACTCTCAGCGTTACTACGTGTCTTTTCCTGATGATTAGTAGTGGTGCCTAGTTGGGATTTGATTCGGGGCCTTGTCGCATGTTGGGTTTTCTTCTATTTTGGCGCCGTAGTCGGGCCATGAGTGTTTGTATGATGGATGCTATTCATGTACTTTGATGTGACGTGGCGAGTGTAAGCCAACTATGTATCTCCCCCTTTTATTATATATTACATGGGATGTTGTAATGATTGCCTGACTTGCGACATTGCTTTCAATGCGGTTATGTCTCTAAGTCGTGCCTCGACACGTGGGAGTTATAGCTGCATCGAGGGCGTTACACCAAGGCCGCTTGCGACGCTGCCCTGGGCGACGCCGCAGCTGCCCAGGGCCGCTGCAAGGCGCTGGAGGTCGAGCTGAAAGGCCTATGCGACGAGCTCGCCAAGGAGGTTTGCGGCCGCCAGGAGAAGGAGATGGAGATGAAGGCTCGGGAGGCTGCCATCAAGGACCGGGGCGCCAAGCTTGATGACCATTGCGGCCGGTTGGAGACGCTGGAGCGGTCGCTGAAGGCGGAGAGGACCAAGCTAGATGCCAAGGCGAAGGTGCTGGCCGAGCATCGGGTGGCCTTCGTGCAGCTGGAGAAGAAATCTCACGCCGCGCTGAAGACGCTTTACGAGGGCGGCTTGGAGGAGCCGTTGGCTGGTGCGGAGGACGGCCCTACCGAGCTGCTTCCCTTCCTGGTCCGTGCGCTTGAAGATGTCACAGACGGCCTCAGCCCCACGGCCGAGGCTGAGGCGCGTGCCCTGTCTTCTGCAGCGCTGACGCATGTCCTCAGCCATGTCTACCTGCGCGACCCCAACGTCGAATTCGACAGCCTGCTGGAACCCGTGAGCGGCGACCTTGCCGTCGCTGCCGCTGAGGCCGTGAAAGGCCGAGCCAATGCTTTGCTGGGGAGGTTCCGCGCCATCAGTACCTTGCCCGGGTGCGGTGCCGCCAGCTCCGCGGCCTCAGGAGGTAGAGTCGCCCAGCGTGACTCCACCACAGGCGGCGGCGCCACTGGAGAGTGATCCCTTCGCGGCTTTTGTCCTGTTTTTACTCCTGCGACATGCACCATGCCTCGCAGAGGCGTTTAAACTTGTGTTTGGCATCGTGAAACAACCTATGGCTTGTAATATTTGCTTTAAATTCCCTGGAATTTTCATTTTCCCCTCCTATTTGCTTGCGCTCTACATCGGCAGGGCCCAGCCCCGCGCATACCTCAACCGCCATTAGCCCTGACCGGAAACCAGGACGAGGCTAAGGAGTGAGGGGCTACGCGGCAAGTTAGGCTCCTGAGTCGCGATGCTCAGGAGTCCCCCTTGACATTCAAACGGGTTTTCATACCTTGGCTCCGCTCGGGGAGGGGAGCACGACGACCAGGTCTGAGGGACCTGGCTGGGTGGCGTTCGCTCTGGCATCGCCCGGGCGTAGCCCCCGTGTCCAGCCCCCTCGTGTGGCACTCCCGAGGGGAGGCGTTGCGATGGTGCCAGACACTGAGCTCCGGGCTCCCTGAGGTTGGTACAGCCATGGGCCGCCCTTAGTTGTTTATCACCAGCGCGGAGCATAGCGCTTCGGTATGTGTACGGGCATAGCCGCTCCTTGGTAGTGTCGTCAGCCAGCGCGGACCATGGTGCTTCCACTGGTACGTGGGAGGGGGCTCCCCTCCAGGAGGAGCCCCCGGGGCGTGTACAGCCCCGCCCTGACACGTGGTCGGCACGGTAGGGCTAAGAGAGGTGTATCTGGGCACTCATGAGCCAGTGCGGGACTCACGAGGCCCTACCTCGAGGCAGGTTGCGCGTGGCTCTGGGCCTTTATCAATGGTGTGTTCCTGCAGGGTGGTTAGAATCCAAATGCTCTACGTCCTTAGGTCCCGGCCCTCGAGCGAGCCCAGCCGCCGCTGGTATGACAGGTCACGATGCCGTGGGTCAAGGCTAGGGATGAGGGCTGGAGAGCCAATAGGAGCCAATGAGTCGCAATGCTCAGGTACCCCCCTTTTAACGTGCAAGAGCTTTGCATGAGAGCGGAGATGTCCGCGATAAGCAGTAGATGACGATCATGGGAACCAGATTAAGCGCGCAGGAGAAAATTCATTTCAAGTAGATGCGGGAAAAGCAAACGCCGCTGGGCCAGGCCCGAGTAGCTTAGGGATGATGCAGCTCGAGGGGCGCCCCCAACAAGGTAGGTAAAGAGCGTAAGCAAAACGGATACACGCCACAGGGATGGACCCACGCGACCTGGGAACGACGCGGCCCTATGGGCTCTCCCAGCTAAAAATGGAACTTGAAAGATGTCACCTGATGCCGTTGAAGATGAAGTGATGCCGAAGAAGTGGGCGACGCGCGGTGAAGACGTCGACCCTCACGAGCCCTCGGGCCCAAGAACCTCGGGAGGCTCCGGGGGCACGGGTAGGTCTTCGAGGGCCATCTCCACCTCCGCCAGGACCGCACAATGCCTGATCTCCTGAGCCTCCAGAATGCTCCTCAGCAGGCGCTAATGAGTGGCGATCGCGTTCGGCAGGCCGAAAGGCATGCGAACGTAGCTGTGAGGTGGACCCTCGCAACGCCCCATGCACGAAGGCCAGAGGCGCTCCAGAGACGCGGCTCGGTTGAGCCCTGGCACGTCGATGCAGACGCGCAGACCACCATCCTCGCCTAGATGTGGGGCCACGGCGAGCAAGCGACGGTTGCCGCGCATGACTCTCGACTCCTGTAGCTCCTGGGTGTTTCCTGCAATGAACTCCTGAGGGTTTGGTATTCCTTGCCTCGTACCTTCCTGAGGGAAATGTGCCTGGAAGCACCCCTCCAAGTGGTGCCCGAGAGCCTCCCTCATGACCTTGGCAAAGTCGGTGGTTCTCCAAGAAAGAGCCCCCGAGCCCTGCCTGAGGAGGGCGCGGGGCGCGCTTTCCTATGTGACAAAGGGTGGTGCTCCCTGAATGGACACGAATCCTGACGCAACACCTCCGGAGGCGCCTGCCTCCTTATGGCTTGGGCCACGTGAAGCCTTCTTCTTCTTAAGGGTCGCCTCGGGAAGTCTTCCGCTCCTGTGATCTGGATCTTCGATTACTGCGGCTTGGAATGCATGCTCAAGTGAACACACCGCGTCCCTTTCATCACAGGGTACGGTGATGACTCCACCGCTTCCTGGCATCTTGAGGACATTGTAGCCATGGTGGGTCACTGCCATGAACATGGCTAGGGCTGGGTACCCGAGGATGGCGTTGTATGGCACACGAATGTGGGCGACGTCAAAGTCGATGAGCTCGGTGCGGTAGTTGTTGCGCTGCTCGAAGGTGACTGGCATGCGAACTTGCCTTATCGGAACAGTGGAACCATCAGTGACTCCTGAGAAAGGCTTGGTCGGCTAGAGCTGATCATACGGCACTTGGAGATTGTCGAACGTCTCGATGGATAGGACGTTGAGTCCTGCTCCGCCATCAATGAGGGTCCTGGTGACCTGCACATTGCTGATGACTGGGGAGCAAAGCATCGGGAGAACTCCGGCCGTTGCCGCGCACTTGAGCTGATCCGCTGAGCTGAATGTGATGGCGCACGGAGACCACTTGAGAGGGCGTGTGGCCTCAAGCTTGGGGAGGACTACATTCACCTCGCGAGCAAACTGCTTGAAGATGCGCTGTGATGCTGGGGCCTGGGCGCCACCCAAGATGCAAGTGATTGTGCGCGGCTCCTGGAAGCCCCCAGCCCCCTCGTCTAGATGTTGGTCTTTGTTCCTTCTTGGTGGTGGCAGTAGAGGAGGGAGGCCTGCTTTGCCGTGCGGGCGATCGTCACGAGGTTGATCCCTCCAGCCTCCCTCGCGAGGCTGGTCCTGTCAGCGATCCTCGTGAGGTCGGTCACGCCACCCTTGGCGAGGGCACGGTCTTCCCATCGTCCTCCACCTCTTCCTCCTCCTCGGGCATAGCCCCTGTCGTTGCGCTCGGGGCGTCGGCCGATACGCCCATCTCGCACGGCCCTGAGCTCTTGACATTCGTTGGTGTTGTGGGTGTGGAGGTCGTGGTACACGCAGTATCGGCTGCCCTTGGATGACTCAGGATGATCCCTGCCTCACTTGGTGTCTGGTTCCGCTGCGAGCACGGCAGCTCCCTTACGCTTCACGTCCTTGGCCTTGGGCTTTTTCTCTTCTGGGTCGGCAGCTGGCAGCTCGAGGAGGGAGAGGCGTCCTTCCTCTGCCCTGGCGCACTTGGTCGCCAAGTTGAACAGCTCGAGGGATGTGCACAGGTCTTCATGGATTGCCAGCTCCTCCTTCATCTTGATGTCGTGCACGCCATCGGAGAAGGCTGAGATAATGGCTTCCTCAGTCACCCTGGGGATCTTGAGGCGAGCGTTGTTGAAGTGCTGGATGTATTTCTGCAAGGTTTCCCCTGGCTGTTGCTTGATGCGGCGCAGGTCGCTTATGGCCGTGGGCCGGTCGCGAGTGCCCTGGAAGTTGCCGATGAAGCGAGTGTGCATCTCGTCCCAGGAGGAGATCGTGCTGGGAGCCAGGTTCAGGAGCCAGGTGCAGGCGCCGTCCTTGAGCGCCATGGGAAACCAGTTCGCCATGACCTTTTCGTCTCCGTTGGCGGCTTCGATGCCCAGCTCGTAGAGCTGCAGGAATTCCGCGGGATCCGCTGTGCCATCGTAGCGAGGGGGCATATCAGGCTTGAACTTGCCTGGCCATGTGACGCAGCATAGCTCGGGGGTGAAGGCACGGCAGCCTGCTGTGGCCACCGGCGCCCTTTGCTAGAGTTGGGCCTGCTCCTGGTGATTACCACGCGCCGCCGCTTGGAGCAGCGCAGGGTCTTGGCGTGGAGGCGCAGGGACGCGATCTTGGCGCGCCGGTGCTAGGAGCGGGCGAGCACCTTCTTGGGGACGAGGGATCTTTTAGCAGCTCCCTTCTTGCCGCGCAGGCGCCGGACATGGAGGGTCTCGCCTTGGGGCTGCGCGCCTTGGAGCTAGGGCGCCTTCTTGGGGAGGAGGTGGCGGAGGCGCCTCCTGATCCTCGCCCCCCGCGCGGAATGGAGGGCGAGGCAGCGAGAGGGACGGCAAAGGAGAGCCCCCTGCGGTGTTGACGAGCTCGGTGATGCGGGCGAGCCAGTCCTCTTAGAGGTCGTCGACGGGGCGGTAGTGTAGGAGCTCTCTTGCCAGGAGCAGCGTGGCGTGCGCGTCCGTGGGGGCGTGACGAGCGTGGAACGATGAACCGGCTGAAGTCAATGACGGGGTTGCGGTGCGGACCTCCCGCCGCACCGAAGGATGCTGGGATGAGGCTGCTACTCGTTCCCCGCCGGGCCGGTGGCGGTGTTGGCGGCAGGCGATGGGGAACGATGAGGGCGCCCACCGATGGGCGCTGTCTGGGCGACGCCGGTGGCGAGAGCAGCCCGGCGCTCGGCGCGAGCCCGACGAGCGTTAGCCACGGACATGACGGAATATCACACGCGAACAGTGAAAGAAAGATTCCGGCGCACCCCTACCTGGCGCGCCAAATGTCAGATTTCGGGTTCCGGCAGACCCTTAAGGTTCGAGCTCTGGGGTGCGCATGGAGATCTTTCCCCTACCGACTCGCGCTTTTATGGCTCGCAAGAAATCTAGGCTGGAAAGAAGAACACACAAAGGACACGAGGTTTATACTGGTTCGGGCCACCGATGTGGTGTAATACCCTACTCCAGTGTGTGGTGTGGTGGATTTCCTCAGGGGCTGATGATGAACAATACAGGGGGAAGAACGGCCTCGCGAGAGGTGTTCTTGAGCTGGTGCAGTGTGTTCTACTTGGTCCGGATCTCTCTCTCTCTTTCTCTTCTCTCTTTCTTTCTCTTCTCTCTTTCTTTCTGTGGGGGGTAGTCCTATTTATAGAGGCCCTGGTCCTCTTCCCAAATAATGAGCGGGAAGGGCGCCAACAATTGGCCATTTTTAAGGGGAACATCTAGTACAAGTTATCCTGACGAAAGGTGGTCTTCGGCTGCCAAAAGCACTGGTGATGACGCCGTCTTGGGCTCCACGGTGACCTCCGTCGTGCCGCTCTGCTGGTCTTGGTCTCGTTGCACCGAAATGGTAACCTTTGCATGATGCCTTGCACTGTGCTTGTTCCCTTTGCACCGAAGGGGAAAGAAGGACACTGCATAGGCCGGCGCCCGCCTGGCGCCCGCCTGATCTCGATCGTCATGGCTTGCGTCACGGGCTCCTCGCGAGGCACCCCTGCCTTGATCTCTCCGCCTCCTCGTGAGCCTGCCTGATGAGGCTACTCCTGAGGAAGCCTCCTATCGTCTGCCCCGCAAGTCTTGGCCCCTTGCGAGGGTCTTGAGCTTAAGCTGATGAAGCTGGGCCGCACTAGGCCCCCACTCGAGCCACGCCGCAGGCCGCAGGCAGGTTAGTCTGGGGACCCCCATTCCCAGAACGCTGACACACTTCGGTCACACCGAGACGGTTCTCGGTCTCTCCAAGATGGACCTACAAACTCTCTATTTCCCTTTGTAACATTTCGGTCTCACCAAAATGAGCAATCGGTCCCACCGAGTTTGCTTCACCTAGTCTCTGTTTGCTCTTTGCTGAAACCGGTCTCACCGAGTTCATGCAATCGGCTTCACCGAGATGAGGTTTTGCCCCAACCCTAGCACATCGGTCCCACCGAGTTGTTCTAGTCGGTCCCACCGAGATTCCTAACGTTCACATTTTGAACTAAATTGGTCTCACCGAGTTCTTCTATTCGGTCTGACCGAGTTGGGTCAAATGTGTGTAACGGTTGGATTTTGTGTGGAGGCTATATATACCCCTCCACCCCCTTCTCCATAGGTGAGAGAGCCATCAGAACGTGCCTACACTCCCAGCCTACATTTTCTAATAAAGAACCACCTACTCATGTGTTGAGATCAAGACATTCCATTCCAACCACAAGAATCTTGATTTCTAGCCTTCTCCAAGTTGCTTTCCACTCAAATCATCTTTCCACCATATCCAAATCTGTGAGAGAGAGTAGAGTGTTGGGGAGACTATCATTTGAAGCACGAGAGCAAGGAGTTCATCATCAACACACCATCTATTACCTTTTGGATAGTGGTGTCTCCTAGATTGGCTAGGTGTTGCTTGGGAGCCTGCGATAAGATTGTGGAGTTGAACCAAGAAGTTTGTAAGGGCAAGGAGATCGCCTACTTCGTGAAGATCTACCTGAGTGAGGCAAGTCCTTCGTGGGCGATGGCCATGGTGGGACAGACAAGGTTTCTTCTTTGTGGACCCTTCGTGGGTGGACCCTCCATGGACTCACACAACCGTTACCCTTCGTGGATTGAAGTCTCCATCAACGTGAACATATGATAGCACCACCTATTAGAACCACGCCAAAAATCTCCATGTCATCATTGCGTTTGCACTCTACAAACCCTTCCCTTTACCTTCATATGCAATGCTTTACTTTCCGTTGGTATACTCTTAGAATACATGTGTAGGTTGATTGCTTGACATGTGCTAAGTTGCTAAAATCTGCTAACAACTAAAATTGGGAAAATGTTAGATTTTTATTTGGTCAAGTAGTCTAATCACCCCCCTCTAGACCAACTTTCGATCCTACAACCACTACTAGGGAAAAGCCTAGCAGCAGCGCGGGTTTTAGGCCTATCAGTAGCGCGGGGCGATGCGCTCCTGATAAGGCACTACAGCTAACGTATAGCAGTAGCGTGCCTCCGCCCACGCTACTGCTAAATCGACTTAGTAGTAGCGACTTCCCGGAGGAGCACTACTGGTAATTAGTAGTAGCGCTTCTCCCTGCCCGCGCTGCTACCATTATTTCGTATTTTATTTCTTTTTTTATTTCATGTTGTATTCGTACACCTTTACACAAGTTTTCATACAACAGGAATTTAGAAATTGTTTTTACATCATAAAGAGTTATTACATCACGGGGTGAAAGAACCGTGGACTAGTTTCAAGTGGATGGACATCCACTTCAAACTAATCCGCGGTTCTTTCACCCAATGATATAATAAATATCATCATCATCATCATATCATTAACAACTTATCATCATAATACATCATTGTCATATAACACCTCCTCAAGATCATCGTTTTCATCAATGAGACATCACATAGCAAATTGGTCACTAGTCATAATCACAAGTACTCCTCATCATAAACTCTAACACATTGTATCACATAATAAACATATTGTACCTCATAGGACCTACTACATTCTCTTAGGACCTACTATATTCTCTAAGGTAAAATAGCAAAAAACAAGATAGCCCCTGACTCTCCATTATGGAGAATGGAGATTATCCTGTCTCCAATTCTTGCCTTTCGCTTAATGTTACTTCCAAGAACCTCCTTGTGAATGTCCAAACATTTTTTCCATTCTTTGATTAGCATGTGTTCACCGGTTTTAGAAATCTGATATGCACAGGTGAGCTCCTTAGATTGACCTGGCTGTATGTTCAGAACTGCAAGGCGACCATTCTGATACATCAGATGAGGCACACAATCCATCGGGATTTTCTATTGACAAACATAGTAATAACTTCGTAGTTAGCAATGATGTACTAGTTTTAGAAGTATGCAAAAGATGCACGGATGTCGTAATAGTTAAAAATCTTACCAGGGTATCTCCATAGAAGTTACCGTGGTTCAACACGTGCACTAGTGACACGTATTCACCATAATTTGGAGGAGTACGGTAATAGGTATTGTAATTCTCAAGATAACTACAATAAGCAATCAGATGACTTTTCTCTTTATAAGTTAATTCTTAGCCATCAGTGTAGTGGGTTTTGTCTACCATCTTCTGCACATTCTTTGAAGATTCAAAATCAGCTGTCAATGGAAATAAGCTGTCAACTATTTTGAAATAAACAATATAAATTAGTTAATAACTATGTTTGAGAAACTCACATTGCGGTAGAATCGGAAGTGTATCAACAAGGACCCAAATGTCCATATTGTCTTGCTCGATGTCAGGATCACCAAGATCCATGGTGACAATCATACCCTCATAAAAACCATACATTTTGCAAAGTGCTTCCCAATTTTGGCAACCAAAATGGGTTACGCTCTGAGAATTGTACAGATTTACTTCAAAATCGATATCATGATGGGTCATTAGGTGTATTTTCTTTGTTTGAAAATTTTCATGCTCTTCAAAACCCATCCTGTCCAAGACATAGCGTCTTGCATGGCATGGGATAAGCCAGTCGAATTGTAAAAGATGAAAATTAGACGTTGAAATAGTTGAAGTCATGCTTAATTACGAAAAAACACTTGTCGTTGTTGCGTACCGTTTCAACACCGAAGGTCTCCTCGAGCTTAATGCTGAAGCGCCGATCTTTGTCTAGCTCAACAAACATGTCGCACATACCTCGATCGTCGTGGCACCAGCTGCACTCCCCCGGGAGACTATCGTCGTCCGAGTACGACATTTCCGACGTTCATAATTCAAAGATTAAACTTGTACAATTAAATATATGTACTAAAAACCTAAATTAGATCATTATTTTTCGAGAAAATCCAGGCCACTCGATATTTCCTACATATTCTAGCACAAGTCATGCCACAATTCACAGAAAAATCCGGCATGACCTTCGCTAAAAAGGATATATCGAGCGCCTGAAATTTGCCGGAACAGAAATTAATCAACACTCCGGCAAAACATAGGCCACTCGGAGGTGTAAACTGAACATGAATGGCCACTTGGGCAACCACATATCCTATTTGAGCAAATATGACATGTTCAACTAGTTTTATTAATTCAACTAGTTCTTACTAAATATAAACTTACTATAAATAGAAAAAACTAGTTCTTTCTAAAAATAAAGTAGTTCAACTAGTTATATTAATTATCTTACTAAAAATACATTAGTTCTATTAATTCAACTAGTTCAACTAGTTTATTAATTTACTTACTAAACTAGTTCAACTACAACTAAAGTAGTTCAACTAGTTTATTAATTTACTTACTAAAAATAAAATAGTTGTATTAACTCAACTAGTTCAATTAAGCACTTACTATGAATAAAAATAAACTAGTTTTTACTAAAAATAAACTAGTTCAACTAGTTATATTAATTTTCTTACTAATTCTATTAAGCACTTACTAAAATTTAACCCTAACTAATTTGATGAACTCTAAAATTTAATCCTAACTAATTTGATGAACTCTAAAACTAATTCTACTTAACAACTACTGCCATAATTAGCATCTAATTTGATGAACCCTAACTAATTAG
>NC_057794.1:342385819-342414482 GCF_018294505.1 Triticum aestivum
GGGGGCGGCGTAGAAGGTGTGCGGAGAGCGACGGGTCGCGCGCGGCGGCTGACGACGATGTAGGGCGGCGACAGCAGAGGAGAAAGGATTTGGGGGAAGTGGCCGTGGGGGAAGAACGAACTGCGCAGTTAAGTTAAAAGTAGTAGTAGCGCGTTCCAGGAAGTGCGCTGCTGCTACGGTAGCTATAGCGCGTTTCTTAACAAGCGCTACTGCTATTCCTTCGCATTTTTATTTGCTTTCCATTTAATTATATTTTCATTAGCAGTAGCGCCTTTGTTCGTAAACGCGCTGCTACAAAACAAGTAGCGGTAGTGCGGTTCCACGTAGATCGCTACTACTATGTGTAGCCTATCGGCTAAGCCGTGGGAATTTTAGTAGTAGCGCTTTTGTACTCGGGCGCGCTACTGCTATAACTGTATCCGTAGCGCGGTTTAAAATACCGCGTTGCTACTAATTAGCACCAGTGTGCGTTTTTATCCCGTGCTACTGCTAATGTTCAGTGTATAAGGTTTTCCCTAGTAGTGAACTGATGATCGCCCGTGTACAGGGAGGTCTCCAAGTGGTCTTATAGGCAGATCCCCCAGGGTTACACTGGTAAAGTTACATGGGTATGGGGCCCCGGTGTCATCGTTTGGAAGCCGGCGGTAGGGCACGTCGGGTGGTTGATACGTCCATTTTTTTATCATGTTTACTTACTATTATTTATAATGTTTTTATGCATAATAATGCATTTTGGAGTAATTCTAATGCCTTTTCTCTCATAATATGCAAGGTTCACAAAAAGAGGGAGAATTCCGGCAGCTTGAAATCTGGACCTGAAAAAGCTACGTCAGGTTACCTATTCTGCACAACTCCAAGTGAGCTGAAACTTCACGAGGATTTTTTGTGGAATATATGAAAAATACTGGAGAAAATAACTACCGGAGGGGGGCCACCTGGTGAGCACAAGAACCAGGGCGTGCCAGGCCCCCCGGGCGCGCCCTGGTGGGTTGTGCTCAGCCCAGCCCACCTCCGGTGCCCATCTTCTGGTATATAAGTCATTTTGACCTAGAAAAAATAAGGGGAGGACTTTCGGGACGAAGCGCCACCGTCTCGAGGTGGAACTTGGGCAATAGCACTTTTGCCCTCCCGTGGAGCGATTCCGCCAGGGGAACTTCCCTCCTGGAGGGGGAAATCATCGTCATCATCATCACCAACAACTGCCCCATCTCTGGGAGGGCAATCTCCATCAACATCTTCAACAACACCATCTCCTCTCAAACCCCAGTTCATCTCTTGTGTTCTATCTTTGTACCGGAACTATAGATTAGTACTTTTGGGTGACTAGTAGTGTTGATTACATCTTGTAGTTGATTACTATATGGTTTATTTGGTGGAAGATTATATGTCCAGATCCAATATGCTATTTAATACTCCTCTGATCTTGAGGATGATTGTCATTTGTGAGTAGTTACTTTTGTTCTTGAGGTCATGGGAGAAATCTTGTTGCAAGTAATCATGTGAATTTTATATATGTTCGATATTTTGATGGTATGTATGTTGTGATTCCCTTAGTTATGTCATGTGAACATCGACTACATGACACTTCACCATATTTGGGCCTAAGGGAATGTTTTGTGGAGTAGATATTAGATGATGGGTTGCGAGAGTGACAGAAGCTTAAACCCTAGTTCATGCGCTATTCCGTAAGGGACCGATTGGATCCAAAATTTAATGCTATGGTTAGAATTTATTCTTAATACTTTTCTCATAGTGGAGGGTGCTTGCGAGGGGGTTAATCATAACTAGGAGGTTTGTTCAAGTAAGAACAACACCTAAGCACCGATCCAACCACATATCAAATTATCAAAGTAGCGAACACAAATCAAACCAACATGATGAAAGTGACTAGATGAAATTCCTGTGTACCCTCAAGAACAGTTTGCTTATCATAAGAGACCGTTTTGGCCTGTCCTTTGCCTCAAAAGGATTGGGATAACTTGCTGCACTTTTGTTACTATTATCGTTACTTGATCCTTACAAATTATCTCCCTATCAAACTAATCATTACTTACAATTTCAGTGCTTGCAGACATTACCTTGCTGAAAACCACTTATCATTTCCTTCTGCTCCTCCTTGGCTTCGACACTCTTACTTATCGAAAGGACTACAATTGATCCCCTATACTTGTGGGTCATCAAGGATCTTGGTAAGTGGAAATTGGTAAGGAAAATTATTACTACGCGCTAAAATTTATTGTCACTTGTTACTATGGAAAACAATCCTTTAAGGGGTTTGTTCGGGGTGTCTTCACCTCGATCAGAATTGTCGGTGTTCTGGGAATGGGGGTCCCCACACTTGCCTGCCTGCGGCCCGCCGCGTGGCTAAGCCAGCAGGCCGTACGGCCCATCCTCACCAACGAAGCGCCCAAGACCCTCGCGAGGGGCCAAGCCTCGCGAGGCAGACGATGCAAGACCTCCCCTGGAGTGGCCTAGCTAGGCAGGCTCAAGAGGATCAGAGATATCAAGGCGGGGAGAACCTCACGAAGCTTTCGTGACATGATCCGTGACGATCGACACCAGGTGGTCGCCAGTGCGCACAGTGTCCTTGTTTCCTCTTTGGTGCAAAGGGGGAAAGCGCAGCCGCGGAGTACCGAGGCATCATGCAAAGGGTACCATTTCGGTGCAACAAGACCAAGACCGAGGACTGCAAGACGGAGGTCATCGTGGAGCCCGGAACAGCGTCACCACCAGAACTTTGTGCAGGCGAAGACTACTTTTGTCCTGATAGCTTGTACTAGTTGTCCCCCTTCAAATTAGCCCACCATTGTTGGCTCCCTTCCCGCTTGATATTTGGGAAGAGGACCAGGGCCTCTATAAATAGGACTAGCCACCATAGTGGAAAGGGGATCCCCCGGCCAAAAAAGACAGACCATCTCACACAGAAGCTCACTGAGCCCAACAACGCCACAACCTCAGGAGGCCGTTCTGCCCTTGTATTGTTCATCATCAGCCCAAGAGGCAATCCACCACCACCACACTTGAGTAGGGTATTACACCACAACGGTGGCCCGAACCAGTATAAACCTTGTGTCCATCTGTGTTGTGAGTTCATCAAGTTTGTCCGCGAGATCCTAGCAAGCTAGAGCATACATCGGTTGGAGGGAAAGACTTCGCGTGCACCCCAGTGTTCGAACCTTAAGGGTCGCCAGGACCCCATACCCCGACATTTGGCGCGCCAGGTAGGGGTGCACCGTAGCTTCCTCTCCATCGCTCATCGCTCCGTCGCCCCATCGTCTCCATGGCGGATGCTCGCCATGCTCGAGCTAAGCGTCAGGCCGCCCTCGCCGCCCGCGTCGCTCAGACGGCACCCGTCGGTGGGCCGCCTTGCTGATCTCCGTCCCCCGCCACCAATGCTGCCACTGGCCCGGTGGGAAACGAGCAGCAGGCGTCCTTGCAACATCCTTTGGTGCGGCAGGACGGCCGCACCGCTACTCCATCACTCGCCCCTGCTAGCTCTTCGTCTCATGCGCACCGCGCTCCCCTGGAGGCGCGGGCCGCGCTCATCGCGGTAAACGAGCTCCTGTGTTACTGCCTGTCGATGACATCTATGAAGAGTGGCTCGACCGCATCGCTGAGCTCGTCCGTGCCGCGGGGGCCTCTCTGGCACCGTCTCATTCTCTGCCTCCCCTTCAGCAGGTTGCGAGCAACGGGGCCCGTGGCGCGCGTCCACCACCTCGACCCCAAGACGGTGCCTTTGTGCCAAGGCGCGCGCCTCCGCGATGCGATGCGCCGCGCCCGGCGCCCGCGCATGAAGAAAGGAGCTGCCAAGAAGTCCCGCGACCGCGAGAAGCCGCACCAGCGCTCCTCACGCCACCTCGTCAAGACTGTGCGCCACCTGCAGTGGCGCAGCATAGACCTCGCCAAGACCAAGCTCCGCCCCCGAGGCGGGCCCCAGCAACCACGGCAGGCTGCCGTGCCTTCACCCCTGAGCTGCATAGAGTTGCCTGGCCGGGCAAGTTCAAGCCAGATCTGCCACCATGGTACGACGGCACCGCCGACCCCGCGGAGTTCCTGCAGCTCTATGAGTTGAGCATCGAAGCGGCCAACGGCGATGAGAAGGTCATGGCGAACTGGTTTCCCATGGCTCTCCAGGATGGGGCCCGCTCCTGGCTCCTGAACCTGCAGCACTGCTCGATCTCCTCCTGGGACGAGATGTGCGGCCGATTCGTCGCCAACTTCCAGGGCACTCGTGACCGCCCACTGGTCACGGGCGACCTACACCGCATCAAGCAACAGCCAGGAGAGACCCTCCAGAAGTACATCCAGCGCTTCAACAGCACCCGCCTCAAGATTCCCAAGGTCTCGGACGAGGCCATCTTCTCCGCGTTTTCCAACGGCGTCCCCGACGTCAAGATGAAGGAAGAGCTGGCCATCCATGAGGAGCTCTACACATCTCAGGAGCTGTTCAACCTGGCGACCAGGTGCGCAAGAGTTGAGGAGGGGCTCCTCTCTCTCCTGGAGCTGCCAGCTGCAAGAGTTGAGGAAAAGAAGGCCAAGGCCAAGGACGTGAAGCGCAAAAAGGCAGTCGTGCTCGAAGCGGAGTCGGACACCAAGCGAAACAGAGATCAGCCCGAGTCATCCAAGAACGGCCGGCCCTTCTGCGCCTTCCACAACCTGAACAACCACAACACCAGCGACTGTCAAGAGCTCAGAGCTATTTGAGAAGGACGCTTTGGCCGACGCCCCGAGCGCAATGACTGGGGCTACGGCCGCGGAGGAGGACGCGGAGGCGGATGCTGGGACGACCGTGGCCCGCGCCAGGAGTGGCACGACCGGCCACGCGAGGACCGCTGGCAGGATCAACCTCGCGAGGGTGCCTGGAGGGACCCGCCTCGTGAGGATCGCCCCCAGGGCAATGCCGTTCTTCCCCCATTGCCGCCGCCAAGGAGGAACGACGACCATCACCAGAACGAGGGGGCTGGGGGCTTCCAGCAGCCGCGCGCGGTCGCTTGCATCTTGGGCGGCGCTCAGGCCCCAGCCTCTCAGCGCATCTTCAAACAGTTCACTCGTGAAGTAAACGCGGCGCTCCCCAAGCTTGAGGCCACGCGCCCGATCCGGTGGTCCCAATGCGCCATCACCTTCAGCTCGACCGACCATCTAAAGTGCGCAGCCGCCGCTGGCACACTCCCTATGCTGTGCTCCCCAGTCATCAGCAATGGGCAAGTCACCAAGACTCTCATCGACGGTGGCACAGGGCTCAACGTCCTATCCGCCGACACATTCGACAGCCTCCACGTGCCCTATGAGCAACTCCAGCCAACCAAGCCTTTCTCAGGAGTGACTGACGGTTCCACCACACCAATAGGGTAGGTCCGCCTGCCTGTCACCTTCGGGGAGCGCAAGAATTACCGCACCGAGATCATCAACTTCGACATCGCGCACATCCGCCTGCCGTACAATGCCATCCTCGGGTATCCAGCCCTGGCCAAGTTCATGGAAGTCACTCACCACGGCTACAACATCCTCAGGATGCCTGGAAGGGGGGATCATCACGGTCCCATGTGAAGAAAGGGATGCGGTGTGCTCCCTTGAGCGCGCCTTCCAAGCTGGGGCAATCGACAACCCTGACAGCAAAAGTGAAGGCCCTCCGGAGACCGTCCCCAAGAAGCTACCACGCCATGCAGGACCCCAGGAAGATGGCGTCGCATCAGGAGCCTCGTCAGGATCGGCGCCCGCTCTAGGGGCGCCTCCCTCCACCACATAGGAAAGCGCGCCCGGCACCCTCCTCGAGCAGGGCTCAGGGGCCCTCTTCTGGAGGGCCTTAGACCTTGCCAATATCACGAGGGAGGCGCTTGGGCACCACTTAGAAGCGTGCTTCACGGCACGTGTTCCGCAGGAGAGCATGAGGCAAGGAATGTCCACCACCCATGAGTTCATCATCAAGACCACCCAAGAGCTACAAGATGCAAGAGCCATGCGTGGCGACAGCCGCTCACAGAGTGTGGCTCACCACCCAGGCGAGGGTGCTGAGCTACGCGCCTGCATCGACATCCCAGGGCTTAACAGGGCCGCGTCTCAGGAACATTGCTGGCCGTTGCGCGCGTGCTGATGTGAGGGCCCACCACACAGCTACGTTCGCATGTCCTTCGGCTTGTCAAGTGCAGCGTCAGCCTATTAGCGCAACCTGCGGCAAGTCTAGGCGGCTCAGGTGGCCAGGTTCCATGCAATTCGGGAGGAGATGGCGACGGCCTTCAGGGAACCTCCCGAGCTCCCAGAGCCTTCCGAGGCTCAGGGTCCCTGTGGCTCATGAGGAGTCATTTCTTCGACGCGTGGCTTCAGCTGCACCAGCTCTACTTTGTCTACAGACCCAGGTGACATCTTCCAAGTTCATTTAAGCTGGGAGCGCCCCTCGGGCTGCACTATTCCCAGGCCGCGTGGGTCCATCCCTGTGGCATGTATCCCTTTTACTTATGTCTTTTAGCTTACCTCGTTGGGGGTGGCCCTCGGGCTGCATCATCCCCACGCCGCTCGGGCCGGACCCGGTGGCATGTATCTTCCTACATTTATCTCAGTCGATCTGCTCTTCATGCTTAACCTGCCGACTGCTATCACATGTTTTGTAACCACCCGACACGGGTCCGTTCGCTCCATGCAATCTGCTTGCACGTTAAAAGGGGGGTGCCTGAGCATCGCGACTCAGGAGCTCTTACTAGCTCTTCAGCCCTCACCCCCTGGCCTTGACGACGGCAACGCGACCTGGCATACCAGCGGCGGCTGAGCTCGCTCGAGGGCCGGGACCTGAGGACGTAGAGTGCTTGCATCTAACCGCCTTGTAGGGACAAACGGTCACCAAGACTCAAGACTAGGCGCAACCCGCCTTGAGGTTGGGCCTCGTGAGTCCCGCGCTGGCTCAGGAGTGCCCAGATACACCTCGCAGCCCTGCCGTGCAAGCCACGTGTCAGGGCGGGGGTGTACACGCCCCAGGGGCTCCTCCCATCCCATGCCCAAGTGGAAGCTCCATGCTCCGCACTAGCTGTCGACACTGCCGAGGAGTGGCTATGCCCGTGCACAAGCAGAAGCACTATGCTCCGCGCTGGTGATAAACAACTGAGGGCGACCCCACGGTCGTACCAACCTCCGGGAGCCTAGACCTCAACGCCCAGCCTCACCACGACGCCTCCCCTCGGGAGAGTCGCGCGAGGGGGCTGGGCACGGGGGCTGCGCTCGGGTCACGCCCAAGCGCACGCCACCCAATCAGGTCCCCCGAACCTGGGCGTCGCGCGCCCCTCTCGAGGCCTCGGCGAGGGCAGGTATGGAAATTGTTTTAATGTCAAGGGGGACTCCTGAGCATCACGACTGAGGAGCCTAACTGGTCATGTAGCCCCTCACTCCTTGGTTCGTCCTGGTCTCCGGTCGGCCCAACGGCGGTTGAGGTATGCGCGGGGCCGGGCCCTGCCGATGTAGAACATTAATCTATCCTCAAGAACTCTCCCTATATGTTGTTCGCACGTCAAGGGGGACTCCTGAGCATCGCGACTCAGGAGCCTAACTGGTCACGTAGCCCCTCACTCCTTGGACCGTCCTGGTGTCCGGTTGGTCCAACGGCGGTTGAGGTTTGCGTGGGGCCGGGCTCTGCCAACGCAGAACAAGGCAAATAAGGAAGGAAATCGCATAATCTCAAAGCAAATATTACAAGCATACTGTTCTCACAATACCAAATGAAAATTCGCGGGTGTGGAGGTCGTGGTACACACAGTACCGGCCGCCCTTGGAGTTCCTTCTCACACAGCTCGGAGTTCTTGACATTCGTTGGTGTTGTGGGTGTGGAGGTCGTGGTACACACAGTACCGGCCGCCCTTGGAAGGTTCGGGCTGATCTCTGCCCCGCTTGGTGTCTGGTTCTGCCGTGAGCACGGCAGCCCCCTTGCGCTTCACATCCTTGGCCTTGAGGTTCTTCTCCTCTGGGTCTGTGGCAGGCAGCTTGAGGAGGGAGAGACGCCCTTCCACAGCCCTGGCGCACTTGTTTGCCAGGTTAAACAGCTCCAAGGAAGTGCTCAGGTCTTCATGCATCGCCCGCTCCTCCTTCATCTTGATGTCGCGCACGCCATCGGAGAAGGCCGAGATCATGGCTTCTTCAGTCACCTTGGGAATCTTGAGGCGTGCGTTGTTGAAGCGCTGGATGCACTTCTGCAGGGTCTCCCCGGGTTGTTGCTTGATGCGGCGCATGTCGCTTACGGCGGGTGGCCAGTCGCGAGTGCCTTGGAAGTTGGCGATGAAGCGGGTGCGCATCTCCTCCCAGGAGGAGATTGTGCCTGGAGCCAGGTTCAGGAGCCAGGTGCGGGCCTCGTCCTTGAGTGCCATGGGAAACTAGTTCGCCATGACCCTCTTGTCTCCGTTGGCAGCTTCGATGCCCAGCTCGTAGAGCTGGAGGAACTCCGTAGGGTCGACTGTGTCGTCGTAGCGAGGAGGCAGGTCTGGCTTGAACTTGCCGGGCCACGCGACGCGGCATAGTTCGGTGGTGTAGGCGCGGCAGCCTACTGTGGCCACGGGAGGCCTTGGGTGACGGAGAGCCTAGTCTTGCATGTCCCCACGCGCTGCAGCTGAGAGCAGCGCGGGGTCTTGACACGCGGGAGCAGGAGCATGGTCACGACGTGCTGGAGCAGGGAGCCCTCGGGCAGCTTCTTGCGGGCGAGGGACTTCCTAGCAGCTCTGCTCTTGCCGCGCTGGCGCCTGACGTTGCGGGTTCCGCCCAGGGGCCTCGCGCCTTGGATCCATGGCGTCTTCTTGAGGAGGAGAAGGCCGGGGCGCCGCCGGAGCCTCGTCGCCCGCACGGGGCGGGGTGCGGTGCAGTGGAACGGACGGCGCAGGAGAGCCCCCCGCGGCGCGAACGAGCTCGGTGACACGGTCGAGCCATTCTTCGTAGATGTCATCGATGGGACGGTAGCGCAGGAGCTCGTTTGCCGCGATGAGCGCGGCCCGAGCCTCCATGGGCGCGCGAAGCGCGTGCGATGAAGATCCAGCCGGGGCGAGCGAGGCAGTGGCGGTGCGGCCGTCTTGCCGCACGGATGGATGCTGGGACGATGCTTGCCGCTCGTCCCCCGTCGGGCCGGTGGCGGCGTTGACGGCAGGTGACGGGGAACGACGTGGATGCCCGCTGACAGGGGCCGTCTGGGCGACGCAGGAAGCGAGTGCGGCCTGGCGCTCGGCGCGGGCCCGACGAGCGTCAGACATGGGCGTGATGGTCGGAGGAGAACGGGGCGGTGGAAGAGGAATTCCGGCGCGCCCCTACCTGGCGCGCCAAATGTCAGATTTCGGGTTCCGGCAGACCCTTGAGGTTCGAACACTGGGGTGCGCGTGGATATTTCGCCTCCTACCTACCTGCACCCCTCCGCCATGCTAGGATCTAAAACTAAGGAAAGAACGACACAAGAGACACAGGGTTTATACTGGTTCGGGCCACCGTTGTGGTGTAATACCCTACTCAAGTGTGTGGTGTGGTGGATTACCTCTTGGGCTGATGATGATGAACAATACAAGGAAGAACAGCCTCGCGAGGGTCTGTTCTTGGCTGGGGCGATGAACTGCTCGGAGGAGTTCAGTCACCTTTCTCTCTCTCTCTCTCTCTCTCTCTCTGCTTCCGACCAACTGACCGAACCCCCTTGCTATGTGGATGGCTGGTCCTATTTATAGAGGCCCTGGTCCTCTTCCCAAATATCAAGCGGGAAGGGAGCAAACATTGGCGGGCTAATTTGAAGGGGGACAGCAAGTATCAGCTATGCTGACAAAAGTAGTCTTCGCCTGCGCAAAGCTCTGGTGATGACGCCGTCTTGGGCTCCACGATGACCTCCGTCTCGTAGTCCTCCTGGTCTTGGTCTCGTTGAACCGAAATGGCAATCTTTGCCTGATGCCTCGGTACTCCGCGGCTGCGCTTGCCCCCTTTGCACCAAAGAGGAAGGGAGGACGATGCGCGGGCTGGCACCCGCCTGGCGCCCTGAGTCATCATGGCTTGCGTCACGGGTACCTCGTGAGGTACCCCGCCTTGATCTCTCTGCCTCCTCGTGAGCCATCCTGACGAGGTCGTGCCCGAGGAAGCTCCGCGTCGCCCGCCCCGCGAGGCTTGGCCCCTCGCGAGGGTCTTAGGTTTGTGTTGGTGAAGACGGGCCGTGTTGGGCCCCCCTTTGAGCCACGCTGCAGGCCGCAGGCAGGCAAGTCTGGGGACCCCCGTTCCCAGAACGCCGACAGCGCGCCTCTTTGGCGTGCTTATCGCACAAGCTCAGCAACTCGCCCTCCTGCGTCGGGCAACGGTCTCGGGCGACCTTGGCTTCTTTCAGTGCCGCCTCACAATCGGCTTTTGCGCCAATAGCTTCTTGCTTCTCTCTTTCTCGGAAGCCGCAACAGCCTGGCTCAGCGCCGCGCGCACCGCCAGGTCAGAATGAAGCCAGCCGGAGGCCAACTCCAGACACCCGTCCACCAGGCGCGGGTCAGCGCTTAGGAGATCCGCCTGCAGTTTGGTCATCTCTGAAAAGGCACGCTCCAAGACGGCAGTAGGAGCTGAGGAACCAAGGAGTGGAGGCGCAATAGTAGGAGGAAGTGGCGCTATCACCAGGGCTTGGGAGACCGCAGGCTCCGGAGCAGCTGGGACCTCATCAGCCGTGCCAAGTATCAGCATCTCCGGAGCCAGCGGGGCCATAGGGGCTGACTCCATGCGACTGGGCTCCTCTTGGCCCCGCGAAGACGACCGGGCTGGGGAGGCACGGGCGATGTTGCCTCCTTGCTCTGCGGAGGGAGGCACAACTACCTTACCATCCTTCCTCTTATTCGCCGAAGATGTCAGTCTGATCAACCAAAGGCGAGCGTCAAGAAAAAAGCAGGCACCTGCACAGACCAAGCAAAGTTCGAAACACTTACCGGTCCACCGCAAGGTACTCCACCCTTCGCTTGTGAAGCTTGAGGCCCGACAGCATCAGGACTTGAGGAGCAGGCGCTCGGGCTCCAGTGGCGCCGTGCGGTGCGGAGGCAGAACCGGATCCAGCCCCAGGAGGTGTTAGAGTGGAGGCGGCACCGCGATCCACCTTCGACGATCTGCCCTTCGTCGGGACAAGGGGCTACTCCTTCCCTCCTTGGTAAGCGTTGGCCTCGGCATCATCAGGAAGGGCACGAAGAATCTCGGCCTTGCTTGGAGGGGAGGTCTCCTCCGCCTCTTCCGGGGTCTCCTCAGAGTCCTCCTCCCCCCCCTTTCCGCGGGACTCGCCAGAAGACACCTCCACCGGCTTTGGTGCTGAAGGAGCTCCCGAAAGCACCGGCAGCACTAGCCCGCGTGCATCAAAAGTCGGCCTGGAGGCGACGAATTCCTCCCGTTCCCTGCGTTGGAACATGGGAATGAAGACGCTAGGCGGGTACTCCTGGTTGTCTCCAACTATGAGGCATGGGACGGCGTCCAGTTCGTCGTCCGGTAGGTCCCCCGGCCTCAGGTGGGCCTTGTTCTCCCCTCCTTCAAGCTGCCAGAAGGGGCGCGCGCGCGCCTGGAGTGGGGCGACCCGCAGCGTCAAGAACACCCTCAGGAGCATCGCCCCCGTTATTTTGGCCGCCCTCACATTGCCCGGCTTCAGGTTGGCTATCACCTGCTCTGTCGGATTTCGGGTTCCAGCAGACCCTTGAGGTTCGAACACTGGGGTGCGCATGGAGATTTTGCCTTCTACCTACCTGCACCCCTCCGCCTCGCTAAGATCTAAGCTATGGAAAGAACAGCATGAGAGACACAGGGTTTATACTGGTTCGGGCCACCGTTGTGGTGTAATACCCTAATCCAGTGTGTGGTGTCGTGGATTGCCTCTTGGGCTGATGATGATGAGCAATACAAGGAAGAACAGCCTCGCGAGGGTCTGTTCTTGGCTGAGGAGATGAACTGTTAGGGGAGTTCACTCACCCCTCTCTCTCTCTCTCTCTCTTCTCGATTCTCTCTCTGATTTCGATCCCAGCTTGTTTCTGGGTTGGCCGATTCTAGATCCCCTCTACCCTGGGGGTGGCTAGTCCTATTTATAGGCAAAGGCCCTAGGCCTTTTCCCAAATATTGAGCGGGAAGGGCGCCAACAATTGGCCATTTTGAAGGGGAACATCTGGTACACTTATCCTGACTAAAGTTGGTCCTCGCCTGCCAAAGGCTCTGGCGGTGACGCTGGCTTGGGCTCCACAATGACTTCCTCCCTGCCGTTGGGTTGGTCTTGGTCTCGTTGCACCGAAATGGGTGCCTTTGCTTGATGCTCACGCCTGCGCTTGCTCCCTTTGCACCAAAGAGGAAAGGGGGACACTGCGCGGGCTGGCGCCCGCCTGGCACCCTTGGTCGTCATGGCTTGCGTCACGGGCACCGCGTGAGGTACCCCGCCTTGATCTCTCCGCCTCCTCGTGAGCTAGCCTGATGAGGTCGTGCCTGAGGAAGCCCCGTGACGTCCGCCCCGTGAGGCTTGACCCCTCGCGAGGGTCTTGGGTCTGTGTTGATGAAGATGAGCCGTGCGGGGCCCCTCCTCGAGCAACGCTGCAGGTCGCAGGCAAGCAAGTCTAGGGACCCCCGTTCCCAGAACGCCGACAGTAGCCCCCGGGCCTAAGGCACGCCCGGACTTGGCCGTGCAGGGAGGCAAAAGGGCAAGAGTGAAGTGTCGCGGGCCCTAACAGCCTGCGGCCTTGGGTGCCGCGCGGCGGTTGATTGGACGTGGGCGTCTCCGCTTCCCCACGGCGCCTCGGCAATTGCACAGATTGGACAAGTCCCTGCATGCAAAGCGGGTCATGATTACCTGCGATCGTGGGGGCCAACGGTTGGCCCTCGCCGGCTATAAGTACGGATCGGCGCGCGCCCTTCCAGTTCATCCCCCCTTGCTTCTCCTTCTTCTTCATGGCCCCGTCGAGGAGGTTCTCGGCCGCAGAGAAGGGGAAGGCTCGCTAGGTTGAGCCTGCCTCTCCCCCGCCCTCGCAAACATCCTGTGGCCACCACGGCAGCTCTCCGCGGCCGTGGGGACGATTTCCAGCATGGTGTCGGGCGGACTGCCGCGGCCGGGGGGCGCGCTTCGGTCGCGCATTCCCCTAGGCCGCGCTTTCGCTGCATAGGTGCTGCTGGAGTTCGTTGTGTGGTCGGCGGAGCCGACTAGCACCCGCCTTCAACTTCCTCGCTTCCTCCTTGGCGAGCTCCCGGCCGGCGCCCCGGGCGGCCTCTGGCTTCAGGCAGACGGATGCTGCAGCCGGGCCTCATGGGCTTCACTGGAGGTCTCCGCAGCCGGGAGCCTGGCCTTGACCCGTGGTTGGCAGACGTTTGCCCGCGCGCGTGGCCTGAGCCGTCGGTGCACCCTGCACTTCAAGTTTGACGGTGATGCCACCCTCTACGTGAGGGTGTTTGGGGTAGATGGTCACCGCGTAGGGTGCTGCCCTGAGGGCGACGACCGTGGCCGGGAACCCAGCCCCGACGATGATGGCGAGGACAGCGCTCGCGTGATTGGCAGCGCTCAGGGTTCCCCAAGCTTCACCGGTTCTTCTTCAGGCGTCGACTCTTCCAGCGGTGGCCGCGGTCAGCCTCCATGCCGTCGTACCTGCTTGGGAGGTGGTAGCGTGTCTGCCCGCCGTCGCGCCTCAGTGAAGCGCGAGAGGGAGTTTGCCTGAGCCCCGGAGGCGGCTCGAGTCTTCCCTGCAGGCCGGTGTGAGGCGAGCTGCG
This sequence comes from Triticum aestivum, assembly GCF_018294505.1. Lineage (NCBI taxonomy): Eukaryota > Viridiplantae > Streptophyta > Magnoliopsida > Poales > Poaceae > Triticum > Triticum aestivum. The sequence continues at coordinate 342,399,497 of NC_057794.1, forward strand.
CCTGATTTGTTCTTTCTTTTCCTTTTTCCTGCGTAAAAAGACAATAGCCTGGAGCCCCGCGGGGGCATGTTTGGGTTATTGCTGTTAATCATTGGTTTGCTTTGTTATCATGCCTTCCGGCTACGTGCCCGCGCGTGGATAGTTCCCGGCCCCAGCCGTGGGGGGGCGACCGACCCAGGCCCTGTGTTCGTGTCGTGGTGCCCGTGGGGCACGGACTGGAGGGGTGCTCCTGTAATGGACCCAGATCGCGAAACCTTTGAACGACTAGGACAGGAACACTCGCGAGGGCGCTTGGCTGCCCCCTTCGCGAGGCCTTGCATAAGAGAAATCGAGGCAGGAGAGTGAAAAGTCGAAGAACCACAAACCAAGGACGGCAACAGCTTCAATAAAACTTCGAATGAGAATGAACAAGCCACTTGCGGAAAGCAAATAAAAAAGCCGCGTCCGGCACCTAATCTAGTCTTCGACGTCTTCTCACTAGCGCGGAGCTAAGTGCTGCCACTGGGCGTGGAAGGGAGCCCCAGGGCCTGACGCCGGCGTTACTGAGACTCCGAGGTGTGTACAGCCCCAACTTATTATTACATGACAGTGTCACGGGCGGCGAGCTTCACAGGCGTTGGCCTTTTTCACAGGCTCTGGGCCTTTTCCAAAAAGCGACAGCTTCACAGGCATTCGCCTTCTTTGCAGGCTCCGGGCCTTTTCCAAAACGCGACAGCTTCACAGGCATTCGCCTTCTTCACAGGCTCTGGGCCTTTTCCAAAACGCGACAGCTTCACAGGCATTCGCCTTCTTCAGAGGCTCCGGGCCTTTTCCAAAACGCGACAGCTTCACAGGCATTCGCCTTCTTCACAGGCTCCGGGCCTTTTCCAAAACGCGACAGCTTCACAGGCATTCGCCTTCTTCACAGGCTCCGGGCCTTTTCCAAAATGCGACAGCTTCACAGGCATTAGCCTTCTTCACAAGCTCTGGGCCTTTTCCAAAATGCGACAGCTTCACAGGCATTCGCCTTCTTCACAGGCTCTGGGCCTTTTTAGGGGTAGAACCTCCGGAGGAGCTGGATGTTCCATGCGTTCTGGACCGGCACCCCCTCCTGAGTCTCCAAGCGCGCGGAGCTGGGCCTGGAAACATGAACAACCTTGAACGGGCCCTCCCACATGGGAGAGAGCTTGTGCAGTCCCTCCCTGGAGAGAACCCGCCTGAGCACGAGGTCTCCTACCTCAAGAGTTCTAGGGCGGATGTTGCGGCAGTGATATCGTCGCAGTGCTTGTTGGTACCTCGCCGATCGCAGCACGGCTTCTCAGCGACGTTCCTCCCCCAGCACGAGGTCCATCCCCCGCATGGCATCCTGCTGCGCCTCGTCGAACGCCAGGACCTGCGCAGAGCAACGTATGACCTCGTGAGGGAGGACCGCTTCGGCTCCGTAGACCAGGAAGAACAGGGTCTCTCCAGTCGGCTTGGTCGCGGTTGTGCGGATGGACCACAACACGGACTGAAGCTCATCATACCAACCTCTGCCGCAGGCCTCCAGCTTCCTCTTGAACGTCCTGGTCTTGAGGCCCCTCAGGACCTCTGCGCTGGCTCGCTCGGCCTGGCCGTTGCTTCGGGGGTGTGCCACCGAAGCGTAGCATATCTGCGTTCCAAGGTTAGCACAGTATGTTTTGAAGAGGTTACTGGTGAACTGCGAACCGTTGTCTATGATGATGCGGTTCAGCACCCCGAACCGGCTCAAGATGCCCCTGATGAACTTGACCGCGGAACCCGCGGGGATGGTGCGGACGGCCTCTACTTCAGCCCACTTGGTGAACTTGTCCACGGCGACGTAGAGGTAGCGGTAGCCCCCTGGCGCCCGAGGAAACGGGCCCAGGATGTCCAGCCCCCAGACTGCGAATGGCCACGAAAGGGGTATAGTCTGCAGGCCTCCTGCCGGCCGATGGATCTGCTTGACGTGGAACTGGTAGGCCTCACAAGCTTTCACCAGTTCGACGGCGTCATTGAGTGCGGTAGGCCAATAAAACCCACTGCAGAACACCTTGCCGACGAGGGTCCGTGATGATGAATGATGTCCACGGTCTCCGCCGTGTATATCTTCCAGCAGTTCCTTTCCTTGCTCCCTGGAGATGCAGCGCAGGGATACATCATTTGGTCGCTTCCGGTAGAGCTCTCCATCCTTGATGCAGTATGCCGTGGCCTGCCGTGCCACATGCTCCGCTTCCTCCTCCTTCTCCGGCAGGGTCCCTTGTGTTAAGTAACTCCGTAGCTCCGTGATCCAGCACCCCTCCTGAGGTTCCATCGTCAGGAGCAGGCGTGCTCCTGAGGCCGGGCCATAGACCGGGGCTCCCGAGGCAGGTGGCTGGGGGAGCTCCTCCCGAGGCTGAGCCGTGTTTGACAATGACAGCAGGGCTGAGGGCTTGAAGAGCCGCTCCTCGAAGACGCCAGGCTCCTGAGGTAACCGCCTGGACGCCCGTTTGGCGATGTCGTCGGACTCCGCCACCCCTGAGGGCCAAGGGAGCACCTTCTATCCGTTCTTTGTAAGCGCCATTGCTGCTGGCCTGGTGCCTCCCTTCTCCGAGTTCTTCTTCTCTGTCCTCTGCCATTATAAGCTACAGGCTCTGCATCTCCACCCCAACTCCGTCCTTCTCCTGGCAATCTTCACCTATTATTGCGAGGCTCACGTAGGGGTGCAGCCCTCAGTGGCCTTGCTGCGCCACTATTTCTACCTCCGGACCTCTCGCGGTCCTGCTTCCGCGTGCGCAAGCTTCATCGTGTACGGTGGCGCCATTGCCATTTCGAACCCCGGGAAAAGGATTGAGGGCTTCAGGAGCAAGTGGGTCTTGGCAGATGCTGGGCGCATCCACCCTTGGCTGATCTTGCCCATGGAGCAACCCACGAGCTCCAGCGATTGGGGTCGAGCGGAGCTCGCGGACCCCCGCGCGAAGCTGGTGTTGGAGAAGATGGACGCAGATCTGAGGCCGGCCAACATGGCGGCGGTGACGCTGACCGGCACGTCGCTGCTGAGGGAATTCCTGGAGCACTAGCTGGCTCCGCTTCGGTAGTACTCACTTCTGATGTGGAGGCCCCATCCGAGCCCCGCGTCCTTGGCCGACGAAGATCTGGCTGCGGTCCTCCAATCTCTGGTCGGGGGCGGTGGCGAGGTTGGAGGGCGCTCCTACGCCCTTGTTCCTCTGCGACGACTAGGAGCAGGTAGTGGAGTCCATGCCCATCTTCAACGGGGATGGGCCCGTGCCCATGGAAACTCCCGGGGAATCGGTGGACGTGTCCTCCAACGACTCCAGCGAAGCGGAGGAAGGAGGGGAGCGGGAAAAAGGGCCTGACTCCGAGGCGACTGATGGAGAGTCGAGGGCTCCCCTTCCCTGGTGCAGGTCCCGCGTTCTCTGCCTCTCTCCGAGCGATGACGACGAGGATGATGACGAGCAGGATGGCTGGAGCTTGCCCCCGATCCCAAAGAAGGACAGGACCGGGCTGATCTCCCGCAGGTCTGCCCGAGACCCGAGGCGGACCGTAGACGCGCCTTCCGCTTCCAAGCTTCCCGAGGTTGACCCTTCCAGCCGGCTTTCAGGCTTCAAATTTGGCCGGAGGCCTCTTGAGCTTACTGGCAACGACCAGTAAGGGCTTGATTCTTGTCTTTATTTCTTGTTCTGCTTCTGAGGCTTTACGTCCGCATCTCATGGATAGGCTGGCGCCCGCAGCAAAGAAGCCGAAGGGAGCTCCTGAGGTTCCATCCGTGGCAGCGCCTCCGGCCGCGAAGGAAGGTGACCGCGACGCACAGGCTTCTCCTGCCCGGTCGTCCTCGCGATGCCTGGCTGAGCCAGCTGGGGCGAGCTCAGCCCCCATGGCCCAAGTGACTCCTGAGGTGCCTTTGCCTGCTACCGCCACTTCAGCCGTTGGGGCACAGCAAGTTCCACCTCAGGATGTTCTGGTCGCGCTGCCACCTTCTCCTCCTACTCCACCGACTGCTGTCTCTCCGACTACTCCTGCCATTCTGGATCGTGCTGCTGCTGAGCTGGACCGGCTGCGGCAGGATCTTCTTAGCACCGACCCTCGCTTGGTGGCCGGGCGCTTGGAGCTGGCTTCAGGATGGATTCGCTCCGATGCTTCGATTCGGGCGGCGCTGGTCCAGGCCTCGACGGCTTGCGATGAGGAGAGGCAGGCCGTCCTTGAGGCGAAGGCTGCTCGTGACACAGCCCTGGGGAAGGTGGTCGACGTCCATGGTCGCTGCAAGGCACTGGAGGACGAGCTGCAAGGCCTGCGGGACCAGCTCGCGAAAGAGGTCCGCCTTCGCCAAGAGCAGGAAGAAGGTGTGAGGGCTCGCGAGGTGGCCGTCTAGGGCCGGGAGGCCAAGCTCAGGAAACGCCGCGACCGCCTAGGCGCGCTGGAGCAGGAGTTGGGGGCGAGGAAGGTCGAGCTGGACGACAAGGCCTAGGTTCTTGTCGAGGACCGCGTGGCCTTCATGGAGATGGAGGCGAAGGCTCGCTCCTCGCTGAGGACGCTTTACGACAGCTGCCTGGAGAGCCCGCTGGCTGGCGCCGAGGACGGCCCCGCCAAGCTGCTTCCCTTCCTGGTTCGCGCTCTTGAAGATGTCGCCCTTGGCCTTGGCCCCACGGCCGAGGCCGAGGCGCGTGTCCTGTCTTCTGCAGCGCTGACGCAGGTCCTCACCCACATCTACCTTCGTGATCCCGGCGTCGACCTCGACAGCCTGCTGGAGCCAGTAAGCGGCGAGCGTGCCACTGCCACTACCGAGGCCGTGAAGGGTCGCGCGGAGGCTCTGCTGAGGAAGTTCCGGGCCTTCAGCACCAAGCCGAAGCAAGGCGCCGCCGACTCCGCTGCTCCATGAGGCGAACCCACTCCGCGCTGCTCCACCGCCGACAAGTGACTCCGTTGTGGCTCCTGTCCTGCCTTTAATTCCTGCACATGTATCATGCCTCGGGGAGGCATTTAAACTTGCGTTTGGCATTGAGATAACAGTGTGGACTGTAATATTTGCTTTTGAATTCCTTGAAATTTTCGCTTTTCCTTCCTACTTGCTTGTGTTCTACGCCGGCAGAGTCCGGCCCCGCGCATACCTCAGCCACCGTTAGCCCCGACTGGAAACCAGGACGGGACCAAGGAGTGAGGGGCTACGTGACAAGTTAGTCTCCTGAGTCGTGATGCTCAGGAGTCCCCCTTGGCGAACGAACAGCAAGTAGGGAGGTCTGATGTGGGTGGATCTACCGTTCTACGTCTGCAGAGCCCGGCCACGCGCATACCTCAACCGCAGTTAGCCTTTCGGAACTAAGGAGTGAGGGGCTACATGACCAGTTAGGCTCCTGAGTTGCGATGCTCAGGGGTCCCCCTTAACGCTCAAACGGCCTTCGTACCTTGGCTCCGCTCGGGGAGAGACGCGCGATGAACCAGGCCCGGGGGGCCTGGCTGGGTGGCGTGCGTCTGGGCGTGACCCAGGCGCAGCCCCCTTGCCCAGCCCCCTCGCGCGGCACTCTCGAGGGGAAGCGTTACGATGAGGCTAGACACTAAGCTCTGGGCTCCCTGAGGTTGATGTGGCCCGGGGGCTGCCCTCAGTTGTTTATCACCAGCGCGGAGCATAGCGCTTCTGTATGTGTACGGGCATAGCCGCTCCTCGGCAGTGTTGTCAGCCAGCATGGAGCATGGTGCTTCCACCGGTACGTGGGAGGGGGCTCCCCTCCGGGAGGAGCCCCTGGGGCGTGTACAGCCCCGCCCTGACACGTGGCTCGCACGGTAGGGCCTGGCGAGGTGTATCTGGGCACCCGTGAGCCAGCGCGGGACTCACGGGGCCCTACCTCTAGGCGGGTTGCGCCTGGCACTGGGCCTTATCTTGTGATGTGTCCCTGCAAATTTGGTTAGATGTCGGCACTCTACGTCCTCGGGTCCCGGCCCTCGAGCTGGTCTCAGCCATCGCTGGTATGCCAGGTCGTGATGCCGTGGACAAGGCCAGAGGGTGAGGGCTGGAGAGCCAGTAAGAGCCCTGAGTCGCGATGCTCAGGTACCCTCCCTTTAACGTGCAAGTGGTTGGCATGGAGAAGAAGAGGTGCCGTGGACAGGCATCAAATAATCAAGCATGGTGGGTCGAACGCATAGCCGGAAATAAACGCAAAAGGGATACATGACACTGGGTCTGGCCCGAGCGACTTGGGGTTGATGCAGCCCGTGGGGCGCCCCAAAAAAGTAAGCTAACAACATGAAATAAAAGGGATACATGCCGCAGGGACGGACCCACGCGCCCTGGGAATAATGCAGCCCTGGGGGGGCGCTCCCAACTGGAAATGAAACTTGAAAGATGTCACCTGATGATGTTGAGGACGAAGGAGTGTTGGTGTAGCTGACTCGGTGGGCTGCGGAAGCCGATCCTCACGAACCCCTAGGCCCAGGGGCCTCGGGAGGCTCCGAAGGCGCTGGTGGCTCCTCGTGGACCATCTCCATCTCCGCCAGGGCTGCGGAACGCCTGGCCTCTTGAGCCACCATGATGCCCCTCATGAGGCGCTGGTACGTGGCAGCCGCGTTCGGCAAGCTGTAAGGCATGCGAACGTAGCTGTGGGGTGGACCTTCGCAGCGCCCCACTCGTGAGGGCCAGAGGCGCTCCAGAGAGGTGACTCGATTGAGCCCTGGTATGTCGATGCAGACGCGCAGCCCACCATCCTCGCCTGGATGGGGAGCCATAGCTGGTAGGCGGCGGCCGCCTCTCATGACTCTTGACTCCTGTAGCTCCTGAATGGCCTTGCTGACGAACTCCTGAGGGTCTGGCCCTCCTTGCCTTACTCCTTCTTGAGGGAAACGTGCTATGAAACACGCCTCCATGTGGTGCCCAAGCGCCTCCCTCGTGACCTTAGCCAGGTCGGTGGCCCTCCAGGGGAGAGCCCCCGAGCCCTGCCTGAGGAGGGCGCCGGGCGCACTTTCCTATGAGATGGAAGGAGTTTCCCCTGGGAAGGCGCGGGCCCTAAGGGGCCTGCCTCCCGAGGGGCCGGGCCGGACGATGTCTTCTTCTTCTTGGGGGCAGTCTCGGGAAACCTCCTGCTTCCGCGATCCGGGTCTTCCAGTGATGCGGCCTGAAAGGCTCATTCCAGGGAACACACTGCATCCTTCTCTTCACAGGGCACCGTGATGACTCCGCCACTTCCTGGCATCTTGAGGATGTTGTAGCCGTGGTGAGTCACGGCCATGAACTTGGCCAGCGCTGGGTACCCAAGGATGGCATTGTACGACAGGCGAATGTGAGCGACGTCGAAGTCGATGAGCTCGATGCGGTAGTTGTCGCGTGCCCCGAAGGTGACAGGGAGGCGGACCTGCCCAATCGGGACCATGGATCCATCGGTGACTCTGGAGAAGGCCTTGGTTGGCTGAAGCTGGGTGTAGGGCACTTGGAGATTGTTGAATGTTTCCACAGACAGGACGTTGAGCCCTGCCCCGCCATCGATGAGGGTCCTGGTGACCACCACGTTGCTGATGATTGGGGAACAAAGCATCGGGAGGACTCCGGCATTGGCCGCACACTTGAGCTGATCTGTTGAGCTGAACGTGATGGCACACGCCGACCACCTGAGAGGGCGCGTGGCTTCCAGCTTGGGGAGGACTGCATTCACTTCACGGGCGAACTTCTTGAAGATGCGTTGAGAGGCTGGGGCTTGAGCCCCGCCCAGGATGCAGGCGATCGCGCGTGGCTCCTGGAAGCCCCCAGCCCCCTCATTCTGATGGCGGTCCTCGTTTCTCCTTGGCTGCAGCGGCAGCGGAGGGAGGCCTGCGTTGCCTTGCGGGTGATCCTCGCGAGGCTGATCCCTCCAGTCTCCCTCGCGAGGAGGGTCTTGCTAGCGATCCTTGCGAGGTTGATCGCGCCACCCTTGGCGCGGGCAGCGGTCTTCCCAGCGTCCTGCATTCCTTCCTCCTCCTTGACCGTAGCCCCGGTCACCGCGGTCGGGGCGACGGCCGATCCTTCCTTCTCGCACGGCTCGAAGCTCTTGACATTTGTTGGTGTTGTGGGTGTGGAGGTCGTGGTACACACAGTACCGACTGCCCTTGGAAGGTTCGGGCTGATCTCTGCCCCGCTTGGTGTCTGGTTCTGCCGCGAGCACGACAGCCCCCTTGCGCTTCACATCCTTGGCCTTGGGCTTCTTCTCTTTTGGGTCTGCGGCAGGCAGCTCGAGGAGGGAGATATGCCCTTCTTCAGCCCTGGCGCACTTGGTTGCCAAGTTGAACAACTCCAAGGATGTGCACAGGTCTTCATGCATCGCCAGCTCCTCCTTCATCTTGACATCGCGCACGCCTCGGAGAAGGCTGAGATGATGGCTTCCTCGGTCGCCTTGGGAATTTTGAGGCGTGCGTTGTTGAAGCGCTGGATGTACTTCTGCAGGGTCTCTCCGGGTTGTTGCTTGATGCGGCGCATGTCGCTCACGGCAGGTGGCCGGTCGCGAGTACCATGGAAGTTGGCGATGAAGCGGGTGCGCATCTCGTCCCAGGAGGAGATCGTGCTTGGAGCCAGGTTCAGGAGCCAGGTGCGCGCCCCGTCCTTGAGCGCCATGGGAAACCAGTTCTCCATGACCTTCTCATCTCCGTTGGCAGCTTCGATGCCCAGCTCATAGAGCTGGAGGAACTCCGCAGGGTCGGCCGTGCCGTCATAACGAGGAGGCGGGTCTGGCTTGAACTTGCCGGGCCACGCGACGCTGCGTAGCTCGGTGGTGAAGGCACGGCAGCCAGCTGTGGCCACGGGAGGCCTTGGGTGACGGAGAGCTTGGTCTTGCATGTCCCCACGCGCTGCAGCTGGGAGCAGCGCGGGGTCTTGACGTGCGGGAGCATGAGCGTGGTCACGATGTGCTCGAGCAGGGAGCGCCCGGGCGACTTCTTGCGGGCGAGGGACTTCTTGGCAGCTCTGCTCTTGCCGCGCTGGCACCTGACGAAGTGGGTTCCGCCCAGGGGCCACGCGCCTTGGAGCCATGGCGCCTTCTTGAGGAGGAGGCGGCTGGGGCGCGGCCGGAGCTTCGTCGCCCGCATGGGGCAGGGTGCGGTGCAGCGGAACGGACGGCGCAGGAGAGCCCCCTGCGGCGCGGACGAGCTCGGCGACGCGGTCGAGCCATTCTTCATAGACGTCGTCGACGGGATGGTAGCGCAGGAGCTCGTTTGCCGCGATGAGCGCAGCTCGAGCCTCCATGGGTGCGTGGAGCGCGCAGGACGAAGAACCATCTGGGGTGAGCGAGGGAGTAGCGGTGCGGCCGTCTTGCCGCACGGACGGATGCTGAGATGACGCTTGCTGCTCATCCCCCGCCGGGTCGGTGGCGGTGTTGACGGCAGGTGACGGGGAACGGCGAGGACGCCCGCCGACAGGAGCCGTCTGGGCGATGCGGGAGGCGAGAGCGGCCCGGCGCTAGGCGTGGGCCCGACGAGCGTCAGACATGGACGCGATGGTCGGAGGAGAACGGGGTGGTGGAAGACGAATTACGACGCACCCCTACCTGGCACGCCAAATGTTGGATTTCGGGTTCCGGTAGACCCTTGAGGTTCGAACACTGGGGTGCGCGCGGAGATTTCACCTTCTACCTACCTGCACCCCTCCGCCTCGCTAAGATCTAAGCTATGGAAAGAACAGCACAAGAGACACAGGGTTTATACTGGTCCGGGCCACCGTTGTGGTGTAATACCCTACTCCAGTGTGTGGTGTGGTGGATTGCCTCTTTGGGCTGATGATGATGAGCAATACAAGGAAGAACAGCCTCGCGAGGGTCTGTTCTTGGCTGGGGGGATGAACTGCTCGGAGGAGTTCAGTCACCCTTCTCTCTCTCTCTCTCTCTCTCTCTTCTCGATGCTCTCTCCGATCTCCCCCCTCTTATGTGGGTGGCTAGTCCTATTTATAGGCAAAGGCCCTGGGCCTCTTCCCAAATATTGAGCGGGAAGGGCGCCAACAATTGGCCATTTTGAAGGGGAACATCTAGTACACTTATCCTGACTAAAGTTGGTCCTCGCCTGCCAAAGGCTCTGGTGGTGACGCTGGCTTGGGCTCCACAATGACTTCTTCCCTGCCGTTGGACTGGTCTTGGTCTCGTTGCACCGAAACGGGTGCCTTTGCTTGATGCTCTCGCCTGCGCTTGCTCCCTTTGCACCAAAGAGGAAAGGAGGACACTGCGCGGCTGGCGCCCGCCTGGTGCCTTTGATCGTCATGGCTTGCGTCACGGGCACCTCGTGCGGTACCCTGCCTTGATCTCTCCACCTCCTCGCGAGCCAGCCTGATGAGGTCGTGCCTGAGGAAACTCCGTGTCGTCCGCCCCGCGAGGCTTGGCCCCTCGCGAGGGTCTTGGGTCTGTGTTGATGAAGACGGGCCGTGTTGGGCCCCCCTTTGAGCCACGTCGCAGGCCGCAGATAGGCAAGTCTAGGGACCCCCGTTCCCAGAACGCCGACAAAGTCGACCAGCTCCATGCGGAAGTTGTTGTAGGTGCCGAAGGTTACTGGGAGCCGGATCTGTCCCAAGGAGCTGGATGATCCGCCCCCAACGCCTAAGAAGGGCCGGCTGGGTTGCAGCCGTTCCAGGGGTATGCCGAGGAGGTTGAAGGCCTCAACTGAGAGCATGCTGAGGCCCGCACAGCCATCGATGAGAGTTCTGGTGACGGCCACCTGGCAGATGGTGGGGGTGCACAGCATGGGGAGTGCACCCAAGTAGGCCGAGTTGGAGGGGTGGTCCTCCGAGCTGAAGGTCAGGCCGGCCTTGTGTGCCGCCCGGTCCGGGAGAGCCCCCTGCCGCGTGGAAGCGGCGCTGACCCCGCGGATGAACGACTTTACGTGGTGACTTGTAGGCAGCGCCTGCGAGCCACCCAGGAGGGCCGCGACGACCGGGGGTGTTGGTGTAGCATGGTGGGCGGGGAAGAGGCTGCGGAGCTCTTCCCAAGAGGCCACGGAGGCTGCCGGCAGGTGGAGCAGCCATGCAAGCGGAGCGCCAGTGAGGGCCATGGGGAGCCAGTTGGCCATGACCCTATCGTCACCTCCAGCTTCGAGGATGGCCTCCTCGTACGCCAGCAAGAAGGCCAGCGGATCAGTCATGCCGCCGTAGCGTGGCGGCGTCGTTGGCTTGGACTTGTCCAGCCACCACACCCGTTGCAGGGCTGGGGCCAGGGCTCGAAGCCCCCTGGCCCCCGTGCTGGCACCGGCGGCCGGAGCGGGCGACGCGCTACTCATCGCGAGGCAGGCCGTGGCGGTGGCGGAAGGGAAAACTCCGGTGCACCCCTACCTGGCGTGCCAAATGTCGGATTTCGGGTTCCGGCAGACCCTTGAGGTTCGAACACTGGGGTGCACGCGGAGATTTCGCCTTCTACCTACCTGCACCCCTCCGCCTTGCTAAGATCTAAGCTATGGAAAGAACAACACGAGAGACACAGGGTTTATACTAGTTCAGGCCACCGTTGTGGTGTAATACCCTACTCCAGTGTGTGGTGTGGTGGATTGCTTCTTGGGCTGATGATGATGAGCAATACAAGGAAGAACAGCCTCGCGAGGGTCTGTTCTTGGCTGAGGGGATGAACTGCTAGGGGGAGTTCAGTTGCCCCTCTCTCTCTCTCTCTCTCTCTCTTCTCGATTCTCTCTCTGATTTCGATCCCAGCTTGTTTCTGGGTTGGCCGATTCTAGATCCCCTCTACCCTGGGGGTGGCTAGTCCCATTTATAGGCAAAGGCCCTGGGCCTCTTCCCAAATATTGAGCGGGAAGGGCGCCAACAATTGGCCATTTTGAAGGGGAACATCTGGTACACTTATCCTGACTAAAGTTGGTCCTCGCCTGCCAAAGGCTCTGGCGGTGACGCTGGCTTGGGCTCCACAATGACTTCCTCCCTGCCGTTGGGCTGGTCTTGGTCTCGTTGCACCTAAACGGGTGCCTTTGCTTGATGCTCTCGCCTGCGCTTGCTCCCTTTGCACCAGAGAGGAAAGGGGGACACTGTGCGGGCTGGCGTCCGCCTGGCACCCATGGTCGTCATGGCTTGCGTCACGGGCACCGTGTGAGGTACCCCGCCTTGATCTCTCCACCTCCTCGCGAGCCAGCCTGATGAGGCCGTGCCTGAGGAAGTTCCGTGTCGTCCGGCCCGCGAGGCTTGACCCCTCGCGAGGGTCTTGGGTCTGTATTGATGAAGATGAGCCGTGCTGGGCCCCTCCTCGAGCCACGCCGCAGGCCGCAGGCAGGCAAGTCTGGGGACCCCCGTTCCCAGAACGCCGGCATGCTCTAACACTGATGATGCCCGCTCGTCGACAAGCTCCACCCTGGGCCATTCCTTGCCTTGCCGAGGCGCCTCCGTCGGCAACGCCAGGCACGGATGGACGAGCTTGGCGTCCACCATGACCCATTTGGATCGAATGTTGTCGGCCCTCTTCCCGGTGCTCGAGATCGAGTTGGCCTTGTCGGACGCGACGAAGTTGGCGCATCCAGAGATGTGACCCTCGCTGACACGAAGGCGGAAGAAGTGGCACAGGAGCGCCACGGAAGGCATCACGCCCAGGTACGCCTCACAGTAGTAGGCAAAGATGGACAGGAGAAGGACAGAGTTGGGATGGAGGTGCAACGCTTGCAGCCCATAGTGGCCGAGGACTTCATAAAAGAAGTCAGAGAAGGGAGGAACCAACCCGACAGCAGCACAGCTCGAAAAGAAGGGGAAGAAGGTGCTCCCCTCAGGCTCCGGCTCGTCAGAGGCAAGCCGGAGCTCCGTCTTCCCCCACTCATTGCTCTCTCCCGCCGTCAGCAGGTGCACGGAGGCAAGGCTCTTCTCCGTGACAGTGGGCGCCTCAAGAGCAGGCTCATACCAGGCCGGGGACGAGGAAGCCTTGACCTTGCTTAGCGCCATGAGCGGTAGATGCAGAACGAGGCTAGAGCAGATCTGCTGGTAGCGGCGGCAAAGATCAAGAAAGGGGATCTGGAGCGAGGCAAGGAAGAAGGAATGAAGGCAAGTGCCCCCCCGCACCAGCCTTTTGTCAGGTCAAGCAGTTGCCAAAACAGCGTGGGGAAGCGGAGACACCCACGTCCAATCAACTGCCATGCGTCAACCGAGGCCGCATGCTTTGGGGGCCCGTGGCGCTTCGAGCTTGACCCTTGGCTTTGCCGCGAAGCCAAGCCCACGTGCACATTGGGCCCTGGGGCTACTGTCGGTGTTCTGGGAACGGGGGTCCCCAGACTTGCTTGCCTGCGGCCCGCCGCGTGGCTAAGCCAGTAGGCCGTACGGCCCATCCTCACCAACGAAGTGCCCAAGACCCTCGCGAGGGGCCAAGCCTCGCGATGCGGACGACGCAAGACCTCCCCTGGAGCGGCCTAGCCAGGCAGGCTCAAGAGGAGCGGAGATATCAAGGCGGGGTGAACCTCATGAGGCTCTCGTGACGTTAGCCGTGACTATCGACACCAGGCGGGCGCCAGCGCACACAACGTCCTTGTTTCCTCCTTGGTGCAAAGGGGGCAAGTGCAGCTGCGGAGTACCGAGGCATCAGGCAAAGCGTGCCATTTCGGTGCAACAATACCAAGACCGAGGACTGCAAGACGGAGGTAATCGTGGAGCCCAGAACAGCATCACCGCCAGAACTTTGTGCAGGTGAAGACTACTTTTGTCAGGATAGCTTGTACTAGCTGTCCCCTTCAAATTAACCCACCATTGTTGGCTCCCTTCCCGCTCGATATTTGGGAAGAGTTCCAGGGCCTCTATAAATAGGACTAGCCACCACAGTGGAAAGGGGATCCCCCGGCCAAAATAGAGAGACCATCTCACACACAAGCTCACCAAGCCCAAGAACGCCACAACCTCAGGAGGTCGTTCTGCCCTTGTATTTTTCATCATCAGCCCAAGAGGCAATCCACCACCACCACACTGGAGTAGGGTATTACACCACAACGGTGGCCCGAACCAGTATAAACCTTGTGTCCTTCTGTGTTGTGAGTTCATCGAGTTCATCTGCGAGATCCTAGGAAGCTAGAGCGTAGATCGGTTGGAGGGAAAGACTTTGTGGGCACCCCAGTGTTCGAACATTAAGGGTTTGCCGGGACCCCATACCCCGACAGGAACCACAATTAGTCACCCGTCAACCCACTACACCTATTGAAAATATTGAATATGAAATTCCTTTGAATATGATACAACAACTGTTAGCTAATCCTTATGTAGGAGATGGAACTGAACATCCTGATATGCACTTGATATATGTGGAAGAAATTTGTGGATTGTTTAAGCTTGCAGGTTTACCTGGAGATGATTGTAACACCCCGGATGTTACTTTCCCAATTTGTACTCCAACTCTTGCCGTTTCCGGCGTTAAGTTATATTTATTTCCTCGGGTTCGGGTTTTTGTCTCCGCGTGTTGTTGTCGTTGTCATGCATCTCATATCATGTCATCATGTGCATGGCATTTGCATACGTGTTTGTCTCATGCATTCGAGCATATTCCCCGTTGTCCGTTTTGCATTCCGGCGCTTCGTTCTCCTCCGGTGGTCATTTCTAGCTTTCTTTCGTGTGTGGAGATTAAACATTTCCGGATTGGACAGAGACTTCCCAAGCGGCCTTGGTTTACTACCGGTAGACCGCCTGTCAAGTTTCGTATCATTTGGACTTCGTTTGATACTCCAACGGTTAACCGAGGGACCGAAAAGGCCTCGTGTGTGTTGCAGCCCAACACCCCTCCTTTTTGTCCCAAAACCCACCAAACTCTGCTCCATCATCTAGAGCGTTCGATCACAATCGCGTGGCCGAAAACTGCACCTCATTTGGACTCTCCTAGCTCCACTTATGCCTATAAATAGCCCCCCCGTTTTCGGATCTCTCTCCCTCTCCGAAACCCTAAAAAAAGATCCCCGCGTGCCGGACACGTCCGCCCGCGCACCGGACACGTCCGTCGGTGACCGTGGCCAACCGGGAGGCGCCACGTGTCCCCGCCGACCTCCTCCTCCGCGCGGCCCGGCGAGCCAGCGGGAGGCCCGCCCCTCGCCGCCACTGGGCTACATCCGCGCCGCCCGCCGCCTCTCT
>NC_057794.1:342415003-342424496 GCF_018294505.1 Triticum aestivum
CCCGCTCCACTCCGTCCTCGCCGCCGTCCGGCCTCGCCGCCGCACTGCCCGGCCTCGCCGCCCCCGGCCTCTCCCTCCTCGACTTCCGTGCTCCGGTGAACAGCGCGCGCCGGCGAGCCTCGGGAAGCGTGCAGATCTGAGATCTGAAATTTGACGGTTGACTTTTCTCCTCCGAACCCTAATTTTTGTGCATACTTTGACCGGTGATATCTCCGCATCCGTAGCTCCGATTTGGGCATATAGCATATGAAAATGTTCGTCTCGATGAGTACATCATTTCACTACATTGCATCATTTTTATTTGAGTGCATCTTGATGCCCTAAATGCTATTAGAAGAGGGCTTCGTGAGTTAATTGTCAAATCTGCTAGTTCATATTAGACTTTTGTCATTTTTGCCATGATTAATGTGTGCATGCTATGCCTGTGAGTCCTACATATGTTTTGTTAAGGATTTTGTTATCTTTCCAGAGGTGCAACCCATGCATTTTTGTGATGTGTGTGGTGACTTGTGCAAGCTTGCAAAGTGAGGCACCCGGTAAATCTGTTTTCAGGGACTTTGTAGTTTTCACCAAGTCTGGGATTATTTAGTTCATGATGCCATATGTCCATGCTGTTTCCTTGTGATCCGTGCCTCTTTTGAGCATGATCAGTAAAGGAGTTTTGTTAATATTGTTATTCTCTATCCATCCATGTCTTTGTTTGCAATTATGGAGCATCCTAGCTTGAGTCAATCGATCTCTACTTTTGCTTCGTTGTGAATCTTGGCACATCATCAGCTTGTTTGCGATTTTGCCGATGCAATTGTAGTTGATCCGTGCATGCTATGCCATTGTTCTTGCCATGTCTATCTTGCATTTTGTGCCTTCATAATGGATGTATGCTTGTCTTGCCATGACTTGCACCGTGGTGAGTGCATCGAGCTCGTAAACATGCCTTTGTGAGTTATGTTTTAGCATGTCCCAGTTTTTCACTAAGTCTGAAACTGATTATGTTTTTGCTATGTTCGTGTGCTTGTTAGTATATTTTGTGATCCCTTTTGGCTCAAGGTCACTAAGGCACTTTTGTTAAGCTTGTTGAGTAGCTCCATGCCATGTATTTATTTGTCATGTTCAGGTCCTGTAGCATGTTGTTTTGTTGCTCCGAAGAGGGCTATATGATCTGAAATTCCAGACAAGTGTTAATTTCACCAAGTCTGAGATCTGTTTACCATTTGCGTTTTTGCCATGCTTGTTTGAACCTCCTAATGGATGAATTGGCCGTAGCTCAGTGCTAGACTTTTGTTAAGCATCTTGTGTGCATCCCTGCCATGTATTTTGTTGTCATATTTGGGTGTTGTAGCTTGTTCATCTCGTTGCATTTAGGTGCCTACTTGCTGTAAATCGCAGACCAGAGTCATTTCTGAATCGCTTGCCATTTCCAAACCGTAACTCCGATTCCGGCATTCTTTATATCGTTTTCAAGCGATTTCATCTAATCTTTCCAGTTGCACCCTTGGATTTCCAAGATGAGGCCAGGTTCATGCATTTCCTGCCATATCTTGCATTTTGCATCCCGCATAGCATATCATCTTTTCATCATATTGCTTGGTCTTGCACGTGGTTGATTGTATCCTTGTTGCTTGTTTGTCTTGTTTGGGTAGAGCCGGGACACGAGTTCGCTAACGAGGAGCCCGTTGAGTTTGCTTTTGAGGATCCAGTCAACTCTGACAACTATGCAAGCATGATGATCATACCCTCGAGATCACTACTATCTTTGTTATGCTAGTTTGCTCGCTCTTTTGCTATGCCATTGCTACGATGCCTACCACTTGCTTGAAAGCCTCCCAAATTGCCATGGAAAACCTCTAACCTACCATTGTCCTAGCAAACCGTTGATTGGCTATGTTACCGCTTTGCTCAGCCCCTCTTATAGCGTTGCTAGTTGCAGGTGAAGATTGGAGGCCATTCCTTGTTGGAACATTTATTTACTTGTTGGGATATCATCATATTGCTATGTTATCTTAATGCATCTATATACTTGGTAAAGGGTGGAAGGCTCGGCCTCTCGCCTAGTGTTTTGTTCCACTCTTGCCGCCCTAGTTTCCGTCATATCGGTGTTATGTTCCCGGATTTTGCGTTCCTTACGCGGTTGGGTTATAATGGGAACCCCTTGACAGTCCGCCTTGAATAAAACTCCTCCAGCAATGCCCAACCTTGGTTTTACCATTTTCCACCTAGCCTTTTCCCTTGGGTTTCGCGGACTCAAGGGTCATCTTATTTTAACCCCCCCGGGCCAGTGCTCCTCTGAGTGTTGGTCCAACCTAGAGCACCGTGTGGGGCCGTCCCTTGGCAACTTGGGTTACGTTGGCTCCCGTACGCTTAG
This sequence comes from Triticum aestivum, assembly GCF_018294505.1. Lineage (NCBI taxonomy): Eukaryota > Viridiplantae > Streptophyta > Magnoliopsida > Poales > Poaceae > Triticum > Triticum aestivum. The sequence continues at coordinate 342,417,366 of NC_057794.1, forward strand.
CTTATCCGGTGTGCCCTGAGAACGAGATATGTGCAGCTCCTATCAGGATTTGTCGGCACAACGGGTGGTGTTGCTGGACTTGTTTTACCATTGTCGGAGTTGTCTTGTTGTACCGGGATGCCGAGCCTGATCGGAATGTCTCGGGTGGAGGTCTATTCCTTCGTTGACCGTGAGAGCTTGTCATGGGCTAAGTTGGGACCCCCTGAACTTTCGAAAGCCGTGCCCGTGGTTATGGGCAGATGGGAATTTGTTATTGTCCGGTTGTAGATAACTTGAACCTTAATTTAACTAAAATGAATCAACTGAGTGTGTTGTCGTGATGGCCTCTTCTCGGCGGAGTCCGGGAAGTGGACACGGTGTTGGAGTAATGTTTGCGCAGGTTGTTCTCTAGTTCCTCGCTCGTGCTTTGCCTCCTCTTCTCGCTCTCTTTTGCGAATAAGTTAGCCACCATACTTGCTAGTCGCTTCCTCCAGTTCCACTCATATTTTACCTTGCCTTACCTATAAGCTTGAATAGTCTTGATCGCGAGGGTGCGAGATTGCTGAGCCCCTGTGGCTCATAGATTACTATTACACCAGATGCAGGGCCTGATGATCCCGCTCCAGGAGACGCAGATGAGCTCAAGTGGGAGTTCGACGAAGACTCTCAACGATACTATGTTTCCTTTCCCGAAGATCAGTAGTGGTGCCCAGTTGGGTGTGATTGGGACCGTGTCGCATGTTGGGTTCTCTTTTATTTTGGTGCCATAGTCGGGCCATGAGTGTTTGGTTGATGTAATGTTATTTTGTACTTGATTGACGTGGCGAGTGTAAGCCAACTATGTTATCTCCCTTTTATTATTTATATTACATGGGATGTTGTGAGGATTGCCTAACTTGCAACATATGCCTTCAATGCGATTATGCCGCTAAGTCGTGCCTCGACACATGGGAGATATAGTCGCATCGAGGGTGTTACAAGTTGGTATCAGAGCCTTCCCCGACCTTAGGAGCCCCATTGCTTGATCGTTTTTAGCGGCCGAGTTGTGTCTAGAAAAATGTTTTGAGTCATTTAGGAATTATATATCGGAGAGTTTAGGAATTCTTTTTACTTCCCAGTCTCCTCATCGCTCTGGTAAGGCATCCTGACATAGAGTTTTGACTCTTCTCTTCTCAAATTTCACTAAAAAAATTTAGGATCATGCGGGTATCTTGGAATCGTTTCGATGGCTTATGATGAGAACAATGTCTTGGTGCCTCCTGTCAGGGGTTTAGTGGAAGTGTCCCGGGGAGTTGAGCTCTAAGGTGTTGTCATCATAATTTTATCGTTGCAATTCTGGAATACTTGAGATATGTTCGCCGACATCGAAAATCTCTTTTATGTAGTTCGTTGGTGAGATAACCTCGACACCACCCAGTACTGGGGCGGGAGTTCGGGAGTATCGCCATAACTTGTATAACGGATGCTTTTCGAAGGTTGAGGTAGATGGTTTCCGAAGGTTTCTTGGTTATGTGTTGAAGGATGGATACAGCTGGATGTAGCATTTGCTAGTTTGGGTGAGATATTATGCTTCCCTTGTATCCCCAACACCTGATTGCATAACCGGAAAGGTTCGGAAGTTTCATAGGTGGGAATTCTAGTAGCTCTATTTCTTCTTCCATGAATAATGGTTTGAGATTGCGATTTCTTACCGATTATTCGTTCTTGATCCGTACCTTGTTGATTTATTTCTCTACCTTAATTCTACGTGGCTTCTCAATTTATGGATATGTGACCATTTCAAGAGGAATGCATTCGTTCATTTTGTTCGGATGTGAAGACTATATGTTGCAATTTTCATTCCGTTGGATTCAGCTTCAATATTTGTCTATCAATGTGCTAATGGTGGTCAACCTCTTCAGGATGGCTCCTCCAACGCGCACGACTCCGAATCCTGATCCGCCACCACCTCCACCTCCTCCGGAGGCATGGCAAGCTGTGATGGCCGCAACCAATGCAAACAGACAGCTAATCATGAAAATTCTTCAAGAGCGCAATCAAGGCAATCAAGGGAATCAAGGCAGCAATCAGAGTAACTTTGCTACACTCAACCAGTTCCTTGCTAATGGGCCAAAGACTCTCAGCAATTGTGTTGAGGCAACCGATGCTGACGATTGGCTTGTGGATCTGTGCAAGCATTTCGAGTGCAGTAACGTCAGGCCTGAGGACTTTGTCAAGTTCGCTTCCTTCCAACTCAAAGATCAAGCTGCAGAATGGTTGCAGCAGTACAAGGACTCCAGAGGTGGACGTGCTATCACTTGGGATGATTTCCGTCGAGATTTCCGAGCTCATCATATTCCGCAGAGCGTGGTTGAAAGCAAGCGTGAGGAATTCCGCAATCTGAAGCAAGGCTCTTTGTCTGTCTATGACTACAACAAGATGTTTCAGAAGCTTGCCCACTTTGCCAAGCAGGACGTCCCTGATGAGAAGAGCATGATATATCAGTTCAGGGGTGGTCTCAGAGAAGAAATTCAGCTAGCTCTTGTGCTCTTTGAGCCTTTGAGGTACGATGAGTTCTACAACATGGCACTGAAGCAAGAGGCTGCTCAGTTGAGGTGTGATGCCTCCAGAAGCGAGTCAGAGATGTTACTCCTTCTTCCTCTACTCAAGTGGCCAAGCAGCAGAAGTTTTGGCTTCCTCCTCCTCCGTTCCGTCAGCCGTATCAGCAGAAGCGCAAAGGTGGCAGTGGTTCTTCCCACCCACCCAATCCTGGCTTTCAGAACAAGACTTCGTCTCAAGCTCCAAGATCGAGTGCTCCGTATCACCGTCCGCTTTCAGAGGTCACGTGCAACAAGTGCCAACAGAAGGGTCACTATGCCAACAAGTGTCTCAACCAGAGGCGTCTTCCTCCTCCTCCTCCTGTCAGATCGGCAAGTACAGCTGTGGTCAAGCATAACCCCAAGCATGCCAAGGTGAATTTGATGAATGCATCTCAGGCAGAGGACTCGTCAGATGTGATCATGGGTAACTTTCCAGTTTACTCTTTTCCCGCAAGAGTTCTTTTTGACACTGGTGCATCGCATTGTTTCATGTCAAGATCATTTGTTTCCAAGCATGAATTTGTTTCACAAATGTTGGGTAAACCTATGGGAGTGGTTTCTCCGGCTAAGTCTAGGAGGGCTACTTCAATAGTCCCGGATATTTCTATCACTTTGGGCGACTACAAGTTTCTGGCTTCTCCTATGGTTCTTGGTAACTCGGATATTGATCTTATTCTCAGGATGGATTGGCTTTCTAAGCACAAGGCTCAGCTTGATTGTGCAGCCAGGCAGATTCAATTGAATCATTCGTCTGAAGATGTAATTGTCTTTGCCACTCGTGATGATACTATCCGTCTGTTTTCTCTCAATGAGAAGGGTGAATTGGATGCCATCTCTCAAATTCCAGTCGTTTGCGAATATCAAGACGTCTTTCCAGAAGAGCTCCCAAGAACGCCTCCGCACCGGCCAGTTGAATTCGTTATTGATCTTGAGCCTGCCCCGGAACCTGTGTGCAAGCGTCCTTACAAGCTCGGGCCTGAAGAGTTGAAAGAGCTGAAGAAGCAACTCAATATGCAAGAGAAAATGGGTCTCATCCGGCCTAGTTCTTCTCCATGGGGTTGTGGTGTTATTTTTGTGAAGAAGAAGGATGGAACGGACCGACTGTGTGTTGATTACCGTCCAGTGAACAAGAAGACCATCAAGAACAAATACCCACTTCCCAACATCAATGAGCTGTTCGAACAACTCAAAGGTGCTCAAGTATTCTCCAAGCTTGATCTCCGTATGGGCTATCATCAGATTCGCATTCGTGAAGAAGATATTCCCTAGACAGCATTCAGAACAAGCTTTGGTTCATATGAATACACTGTCATGTCTTTTGGCCTCGCCAACGCTCCTCCGACGTTCTCTTGCATGATGAACTTCATCTTCAACGCCTACACCAATGACTTCATTTTGGTCTATCTCGACGATATTCTGGTTTTCTCGAAGAACAAGGAAGATCATGCCAAGCACTTGCGTTTGGTTCTCGATAAACTCAGGGAACATCAGTTCTACGCCAAGTTCTCCAAGTGTGAATTTTGCCTCGATGAGGTTCTTTATCTTGGTCATATCATCTCTGCCAAGGGCATTGTCGTGAATCCTGAGAAGGTGTCCACAATTGTGAATTGGGAACCTCCTCAGAACGTGAAGCAACTCCGCAGTTTTCTCGGTCTCGCAAGCTATTGCCGAAGATTCGTTGAAAACTTTTCTAAGATCGCGAAGCCTCTCTCAAATCTTCTCCAGAAGCACGTCAAGTATGTTTGGTCTCCGGATTGTGATATTGCTTTCAACACTTTGAAAGAGAAGTTGATCACTGCTCCAGTTCTGACTCCGCCTGATGAATCCAAGCCGTACGAGGTCTTTTGAGATGCCTCTCTCCAAGGTCTTGGCGCAGTATTGATGCAAGAGAAGAAAGTTGTTGCTTATACATATCGCCAGTTGAAGCCTAATGAGAAGAACTACCCCACTCATGATCTCGAGTTGGCGGCAGTTGTGCATGCTCTTTTGACTTGGAGACATCTTCTATTGGGAAGAAAAGTGGATATTTTCACTAACCACAAGAGTCTCAAGTACATCTTCACTCAGCCTAATCTCAACCTCAGGCAAACTTGATGGGTCGAAATGATTCAAGAGTATAATCCGAGTATTGAGTATACTCCAGGCAAGGCCAATGTGATTGCGGACGCGTTGAGCAGAAAGGCTTACTGAGACAGTCTGATTCTCAAGCCTTATCAACCCGAGCTCTGTGAAGCTTTCCGCAAACTTAATCTGCAAGTTGTTCCACAAGGTTTCCTCGCAAACCTTCAAGTCTCTCCTACCTTAGAAGACCAGATTCACCAAGTCCAACTTCTTGATGCTATGGTGAAAAAGGTGAAGATTGGGATTGCCAAGAGTTAGTCCAAGTACAAGTGCTACCGCCTGGATGACAAGGACACTCTCTTCTTTAAGGATCGTATTGTTGTACCCAAAGGTGACCTCCGTAAAGTGATCATGAACGAGGCTCACAATTCTCTCCTCTCCATCCACCCTGGGAGCACGAAGATGTATCAGGACCTTAAGCAAGCTTATTGGTGGACACAAATGAAGCGCGAGATCGCTCAATTCGTGAATGAATGTGATGTCTGCAGAAGAGTGAAGGCAGAACACCAAAGGCCAGCAGGTCTCCTCCAACCTCTTGCCATTCCAGAATGGAAGTTTGACCACATTGAGATGGACTTCGTGACTGGGTTTCCAAAGTCCAAGCGTGGCAATGATGCTATATTCGTTGTCATCGACAAACTCACCAAAGTGGCTCACTTTCTGCCCATCAAAGAGTCGATCACTGCAGCTCAATTGGCGGAACTCTATACCTCTCACATTGTCTCTCTGCACGGTATTCCTCAAGTGATCTCTTCAGACCGTGGCAGCATCTTTACCTCGAAGTTTTGGGATTCTTTCCAGAAGGCCATGGGCACTAACATCCGCTTCAACACTGCTTTCCATCCTCAAACAAGTGGTCAAGTTGAGCATGTCAACCAGATTCTTCAAGATATGCTCAGGGCTTGTGTGATCTCCTTCGGCATGAAGTGGGAGGATTGTCTTCCTTATGCTGAATTCTCCTACAACAACAGTTTTCAAGCAAGTTCGGGCAAGGCCCCTTTTGAAATTCTGTATGGCAGGAAGTGCCATACCCCTCTCAACTAGTCTGAAACCGGTGAACGTCAGCTTTTGGGTAATGACTTAATCACGGAAGCAGAAGAAATGTGCAAAGTCATTCATGATAACCTCAAAGCAGCCCAATCCCGTCAGAAGAGCTACTATGATAGTAAGCACCGTGATTTGGCTTTCGAGATCGGAGATCATGTTTACCTCCGTGTCTCTCCTATGAAAGGTACTCGTCGCTTCGGTATCAAAGGGAAGCTTGCCCCTAGATACGTGGGACCTTTCAAGATTGTCAGCAAGAGAGGCGACCTCGCCTATCAACTCGAGCTTCCCTCAAACTTTGCAAATGTTCATGACGTGTTCCATGTCTCTCAGCTTCGAAAGTGCTTCAAGACTCCTGACCGCACCGTCGACTTCGAGGACATTGAGCTCTAAGAAGATCTCTCTTATCGTGAGCACCCAGTTTCTATTCTTGAAGAGACAGAACGCAAGACTCGCAACAAGTCAATCAAATTTCTCAAAGTCAAGTGGTCACACCATTCCGACCGTGAAGCTACCTCGGAACGCGAGGATCACCTCTATTCTGAGTACCCGTCGTTCTTTCAGTCCTAGATCTCGGGACGAGATCCTTTCGTAGTGGTGGAGTGTTGTAACACCCCGGATGTAACTTTCCCAATTTGTACTCCAACTCTTGCCGTTTCCGTCGTTAAGTGATATTTATTTCCTCGGGTTCAGGTTTTTGTCTCCGTGTGTTGTTGTCGTTGTCATGCATCTCATATCATGTCATCATGTGCATGGCATTTGCATACGTGTTTGTCTCATGCATTCGAGCATTTTCCCCGTTGTCTGTTTTGCATTTCGGCGCTTCGTTCTCCTCCGGTGGTCATTTCTAGCTTTCTTTCGTGTGTGGGGATTAAACATTTCTGAATTGGACCAAGACTTGCCAAGCGGCCTTGGTTTACTACCGGTAGACCGCCAGTCAAATTTCGTATCATTTGGACTTCGTTTGATACTCCAACGGTTAACTGAGGGACCGAAAAGGCCTCGTGTGTGTTGCAGCCCAACACCCCTCCTTTTTGGCCCAAAACCCACCAAACTCTGCTCCATCATCTAGAGCGTTCGATCACAATCGCGTGGCCGAAAACCGCACCTCATTTGGACTCTCCTAGCTCCACTTATGCCTATAAATAGCCCTCCCGTTTTCGGATCTCTCTCCCTCTTCGAAACCCTAAAAAAAGATCCCCGCGCGCCGGACACGTCCGCCCGCGCGCCGAACACGTCCGTCGACGACCGCAGCCAACCGGGAGGCGCCACGTGTCCCCGCCGACCTCCTCCTCCGCGTGGCCCGGCGAGCCCGCGGGAGGCCCTCCCCTCGCCGCCACCGGGCCAGATCCGCGCCGCCCGCCACCTCTCTCTTCCCCAACGCTGTCCGCCGGCCCCGCCGCCTCAC
>NC_057794.1:342424945-342547921 GCF_018294505.1 Triticum aestivum
CACCGCCCGGCCTCGCCGCCCCCGGCCTCTCCCTCCTTGACTTCCGTGCTCCGGTGAACAGCGCGCGCCGGCGAGCCTCGGGAAGCGTGCAGATCTGAGATCTGAAATTTGACGGTTGACTTTTCTCCTCCGAACCCTAATTTTTGTGCATACTTTGACCGGTGATATCTCCGCATCTGTAGCTTCGATTTGGGCATATAGCATATCAAAATGTTCGCCTCGATGAGTACATCATTTCATTCCATTGCATCATTTTCATTTGAGTGCATCTTGATGCCCGAAATGCTGTTAGAAGAGGGCTTTGTGAGTTAGTTGTCAGATCTGCTAGTTCATCTTAGACTTTTGTCATTTTTGCCATGATTAATGTGTGCATGCTATGCCTGTGAGTCCTACATATGTTTTGTTAAGGATTTTGTTATCTTTCCAGAGGTGCAACCCATGAATTTTTGTGATGTGTATGGTGACTTGTGCAAGCTTGCAAAGTGAGGCACCCGGTAAATCTGTTTTCAGGGACTTAGTAGTTTTCACTAAGTCTAGGATTATTTAGTTCATGATGCCATATGTCCATGCTGTTTCCTTGTGATCCGTGCCACTTTTGAGGATGATCAATAAAGGAGTTTTGTTAATCTTGTTATGCTCTATCCATCCATGTCTTTGTTTGCAATTATGGAGAACCCTAGCTTGAGTCAATCGAGCTCTACTATTGCTTCGTTGTGAATCTGGGCAGATCGTCAACTTGTTTGCGATTTTGCCGATGCTATTGTAGTTGATCCGTGCATGCTATGCCATTGTTCTTTCCATGTCTAGCTTGCATTTTGTGCCTTCTTAATGGATGTATGCTTGTCTTGGCATGACTTGCACCATGGTGAGTTCATCGAGCTCGTAAACATGCCTTCGTGAGTTATGTTTCAGCATGTCCCAGTTTTTCACTAAGTCTGAAACTGATTATGTTTTTGCTATGTTCGTGTGCTTGTTAGTATATTTTGTGATCCCTTTTGGCTCAAGGTCACTAAGGGACTTTTGTTAAGCTTGTTGAGTAGCTCCATGCCATGTCTTTCTTTGTCATGTTCAGGTCCTGTAGCATGTTGTTTTGTTGCTCCGAAGAGGGCTATATGATCTGAAATTCCAGACAAGTGTTAATTTCACTAAGTCTGAGATCTGTTTACCATTTGCGTTTTTGCCATGCTTGTTTGAACCTCCTAATGGATGAATTGGCCGTAGCTCAGTGCTAGACTTTTGTTAAGCATCTTGAGTGCATCCCTGCCATGTATTTTGTTGTCATGTTTGGGTGCTGTAGCATGTTCATCTCGTTGCATTTAGGTGCCTACTTGCTGTAAACCGCAGACCGGAGTCATTTTTGAATCGCTTGCCATTTCCAAACCGTAACTCCGATTCCGGCGTTCTTTATATCGTTTTCAAGCGACTTCATCTAATCTTTCCAGTTGCACCCTTGGATTTCCAAGATGAGGCCAGGTTCATGCATTTCCTGTCATATCTTGCATTTTGCATCCCGCATAGCATATCATCTTTTCATCATATTGCTTGGTCTTGCACGTGGTTGATCTATCCTTGTTGCTTGTTTGTCTTGTTTGGGTAGAGCTGGGAGACGAGTTCGCTAACGAGGAGCCCGTTGAGTTTGCTTTTGAGGATCCAGTTAACTCTGACAACTATGCAGGCATGATAATCATACCCTCGAAATCACTACTATCTTTGCTATGCTAGTTTGCTCGCTCTTTTGCTATGCCATTGCTACGATGCCTACCACTTGCTTGAAAGCCTCCCAAATTGCCATGGCAAACCTCTAACCTACCATTGTCCTAGCAAACCGTTGATTGGCTATGTTACCGCTTTGCTCAGCCCCTCTTATAGCGTTGCTAGTTGCAGGTGAAGATTGGAAGCCATTCCTTGTTGGAACATTTATTTACTTGTTGGGATATCATCATATTGCTATGTTATCTTAATGCATCTATATACTTGGTAAAGGGTGGAAGGCTCGGCCTCTCGCCTAGTGTTTTGTTCCACTCTTGCCGCCCTAGTTCCCGTCATATCGGTGTTATGTTCCCGGATTTTGCGTTCCTTACGCGGTTGGGTTATAATGGGAACCCCTTGACAGTCCGCCTTGAATAAAACTCCTCCAGCAATTCCCAACCTTGGTTTTACCATTTTCCACCTAGCCTTTTCCCTTGGGTTTCGCGGACTCAAGGGTCATCTTATTTTAACCCCCCGGGGCCAGTGCTCCTCTGAGTGTGTTGGTCCAACCTAGAGCACCGTGTAGGGCCGTCCCTTGGCAACTTGGGTTACGTTGGCTCCCGTACGCTTAGCTTATCCGGTGTGCCCTGAGAACGAGATATGTGCAGCTCCTATCGGGATTTGTCGGCACGGCGGGTGGTGTTGCTGGACTTGTTTTACCATTGTCGGAGTTGTCTTGTTGTACCGGGATGCCGAGCCTGATCGGAATGTCTCGGGTGGAGGTCTATTCCTTCGTTGACCATGAGAGCTTGTCATGGGCTAAGTTGGGACCCCCCTGCAGGGATTGAACTTTCGAAAGCCATGCCCGCGGTTATGGGCAGATGGAAATTTGTTAATGTCCGGTTGTAGATAACTTGAACCTTAATTTAACTAAAATGAATCAACTGAGTGTGTTGCCGTGATGGCCTCTTCTCGGCGGAGTCCGGGAAGTGGACACGGTGTTGGAGTAATGTTTGCGCAGGTTGTTCTCTAGTTCCTCGCTCGTGCTTTGCCTCCTCTTCTCACTCTCTTTTGCGAATAAGTTAGCCACCATACTTGCTAGTCGCTTGCTGCAGTTCCACTCATATTTTACCTTGCCTTACCTATAAGCTTGAATAGTCTTGATCACGAGGGTGCGAGATTGCTGAGCCCTTGTGGCTCACAGATTACTATTACACCAGATGCAGGGCCTGATGATCCCGCTCCAGGAGACGCGTATGAGCTCAAGTGGGAGTTCGACGAAGATTCTCAACGATACTATGTTTCCTTTCCCGAAGATCAGTAGTGGTGCCCAGTTGGGGGTGATTGGGACCGTGTCGCATGTTGGGTTCTCTTTTATTTTGGCGCCGTAGTCGGGCCATGAGTGTTTGGTTGATGTAATGTTATTTTGTACTTGATTGACGTGGCGAGTGTAAGCCAACTATGTTATCTCCATTTTATTATTTATATTACATGGGATGTTGTGAAGATTGCCTAACTTGCGACATATGCCTTCAATGCGATTATGCCGCTAAGTCGTGCCTCGACATGCGCATCAAGGGTGTTACAAGTTGGTATCAGAGCCTTCCCCGACCTTAGGAGCCCCATTGCTTGATCGTTTTTAGCGACCGAGTTGTGTCTAGAAAAATGTTTTGAGTCATTTAGGAATTATATATCGGAGAGTTTAGGAATTCTTTTTACTTCCCAGTCTCCTCATCGCTCTGGTAAGGCATCCTGGCGTAGATTTTTGACTCTTCTCTTCTCAAATTTCACTAAAAAATTTAGGATCACGCGGGTATCTTGGAATCGTTCCGATGGCTTGTGATGAGAACATTGTCTTGGTGCCTCCTGTCAGGGGTTTAGTGGAAGTGTCCCGGGGAGTTGAGCTCTGAGGTGTTGTCATCATAATTTTATTGTTGCAATTCTGGAATACTTGAGATATGTTCACCGACATCGAAAATCTCTTTTATGTAGTTCGTTGGTGAGATAACCTCGACGCCACCCAGTACTGGGGCGGGAGTTCGGGAGTATCGCCATAACTTGTATAACGGATGCTTTTCGAAGGTTGAGGTAGATGGTTTCCGAAGGTTTCTTGGTTATGTGTTGAAGGATGGATACAGCTGGATGTAGGATTTGCTAGTTTGGGTGAGATATTATGCTTCCCCTGTATCCCCAACACCTGATTGCATAACCGGAAAGGTCTGGAAGTTTCATAGGTGGGAATTCTAGTAGCTCTATTTCTTCTTCCATTAATAATGGTTTGAGATTGGGATTTCTTACCGATTATTCGTTCTTGATCCGTACCTAGATGAATGGAGAACCCAAGCTTATGAAAATTCCAAGTTATTTAAAGAAAAAGTTAAAAGATGGCATGATAAAAGAATCCAAAAGCGTGAGTTCAAAGTCGGAGAATATGTTCTTTTGTACAACTATGACGCCCCGAGACTGTTGCGCCAGGTGTCTGCCAGTTATTCGCTATCGTTGTCATGTCATTCGCTTGCGTGTTGCATCTTGCCATGTCATCATGTGCATTGCATCATCATGTTTTCAAAACTTGCATCCGTCCCGGTCTCCTCGTTCCGTCCGTTGTCCGTTCTGAGCCCAGAAACACTTGCACGCGCCCGCGGCACCTCCGAATTAGTATTTTATAAGTGGCCGAGAAATGTTCTCGGAATGGGATGAGAGTTGAAATGTGGTCTTGTTATAGTGTAGGTAGACCGCCTGCCAAGTTTCATCGCAATCGGAGTTCGTTTGACGCCCCAACGATTAACTATAGCGGCAATATAGCCGGTCTAACGTCGGACGTTTTCAGTCTCCGGAAATAGTTGCCGGGCTGCACTCCTCTCCTCTCATCTCAGCCCAACCTTTTTTCACAACCCACTTGCAGCCCACCTAGTCCCCCCTCTGTCCGAAGCCGCATGATCGCGATCGTACGGCTCGAAAACCCCTCCTAACCCCCAAACCCTAGCAAATTTGCTATATATGGACACCCCTAGTCCATTTCGGGCAACCTAGACCCCTTCCCCTACCTCCTGCCACAGCCAACCCCCCTCCTCCTCGGATTCAGCGCCGCCCCACTCCACCTCCGCCACTTGTCGCCGCCGCCGCCGCGTCCCGGACCAATCCGGGCGCGACACGTCGCCTCCCGGCGCCCTGCAGCCAACCCCAGTGCGCCATGTTGCCTCCCCAGTGCCCCCACTTCGCCGCAGCCTGCCTGGCCCATCCGCGGCCCACCCCTGGGCTGAAGCGGGCCCGAGCCGCCACTGCACGCCCGCAACTCCCCCGCGTCCTGAGCTCCACCTTCGCTCTGCCCGCGCCCGATCCCAGCAGGCGACCAGCGCTTCGCCGTCGATGACCACCAGGCTGAATCCCGACACCTGCTCCTCTCTCCTTCCCCTGCCTTTGCTTCTTCCTCTTCCTCTCTCAGAGCTCTCTCTCCCCATGTTCCGCAGGACCCTGGAGCCTCGTCACGCCGCCGCATGGAGTTCGCCGGATCTCGCGACCCCCGTCGTTCCTGCGCTTGGATCTGTGCTGCCCCTCTCCGTCCTCGTCCACCTCCGTCCGGATCCGGTGCCCAGGGACCGGATCTTCCCATTCCCGCCATCTTCCCATCTCGCTGGAGTCCCAGATCCCGCCGGAGTTCTTCCATCCACCGCCGTCTTCTTCTTCGCAGAGCCAGGGACGAGCTTGCCCGCTTGCAGCGCCTCCCCATGTGGGCCCCATCTCCAGCGCCACCGGCCACGTGGGCTTCCCCACGGCGCAGATCCCGCCAACCCGATCCACCACCGACCTGGGCCGAGCCCAGCTAGGTGAGCCCCGGCCCAGCTCTATCCCTCACCCGTGCGCAATTTTTTTACTTTTCTGCAACCATGCTTGTTTAGCCCAGTCCGTCTCGGATTCGGCCCATATAGTATTTTTTTCCATCGGGACGAATTTAGCGATTTTTTTCAGAGACTGCCAGTTTTGCAGAAACACCCTTGCACTTCATGCATATCCTAACTAATTAACCGTGCATCAGTTTAAAACAAACTTTATATGTAAAATGTTTAGAATTTCATCTAGTTTCATGATATGTCATTTTCATCCATGTTTAAAATATTTAAAATGATGTTTGGTTAAATTTACTCCTATGCCATGTTAAAATGATTTAATTCATAACTATTCAACCGTAGCTCCAAATCTAACAAACTTTATATGTAAATGGGGTACAAAAATGCCTAGTTTAACATGGTGACCTTTCTTTGCATGTTAACCAACTCTAAAATTGTGTTTAGGGCAGAATAGTACCAAATCTATAATATGCTCATGAGGAGTTTTCGGAATTGTTGTTCGTTGCTTCCGGCCTCATTTAACCTTGACTAGATAGGTAGTTTTCATTTGCTTCACCTCTTGCCATGCTAACAACATTTAATCTTGTTGCGTACATAAACGAGAGAGAACTAAATAAGTCATGTGGTGTTTCGTCAATATGCAACCTGTTGCATATTGAGCTCCACTTAATTTGTAGGATTGCTTGTGCACTTTGCCATGCCCTCTTTAAACCGGACATGCATCATTCTTGTTTGCGCATCATGCCATGTCTATGTGGTGGTTGTTTACTAGGTTGTTTGCTCTTTTCCGGTGTTGCTTCTTCAGGTTGGTTCCGAGAACGTCGTGTTTGTGAGGAACCGTTCGACTACGTCCGTTTGTCTTCTTCATGGACTCGTTCTTCTTCCTTGCGGGATTTCAGGCAAGATGATCATACCCTCAAAATCACTTCTATCTTTTCTTGCTAGTTGCTCGCTCTTTTGCTATGCCTATGCTACAATGCCTACCACTTGCTTTCAAGCCTCCCAATTTGCCATGTCAAACCTCTAACCCACCTTGTCCTAGCAAACCGTTGATTGGCTATGTTACCGCTTTGCTCAGCCCCTGTTATAGCGTTGCTAGTTGCAGGTGAAGATTGGAGGCCATTCCTTGTTGGAACATTTATTTACTTGTTGGGATATCATTATATTGCCATGTTATCTTAATGCATCTATATACTTGGTAAAGGGTGGAAGGCTCGGCCTTATGCATGGTGTTTTGTTCCACTCTTGCCGCCCTAGTTTCCGTCATATTGGTGTTATGTTCCCGGATTTTGCGTTCCTTACGCGGTTGGGTGATAATGGGAGCCCCTTGATAGTTCGCCTTGATTAAAGCTTTTCCAGCAATGCCCAACATTGGTTTTACCATTCGCCGCCTAGACTTTTCTTTTCCCTTGGGGGTCGCGCGCCCAATGGTCATCATTATTTTAAACCCCCGGGCCAGTGCTCCTCTGAGTGTTGGTCCAACCTGTCAGCTGCCGGTGGCCACTAGGGGCAACTCTGGGCTGGCCTACCCGTACCTAAGACAATCTGAGTGTGCCCTGAGAAAGAGATATGTGCAGCTCCTCTCGGGATTTGTCGGCACATTTGGGAGGTGTTGCTGGATTTGTTTTAACTTGTTGAAGTGTCTTGTTGTACTGGGATACCGAGTCTGAGCGGAACGTCTCGGGAGGAGGTCTATTCCTTCGTTGACCGTGAGAGCTTGTCATGGGCTAAGTTGCGACACCCCTACAGGGATTTGAACTTTCGAAAGTCGTGCCCGCGGTTATGGGCAGATGGGAATTTGTTAATGTCCGGTTGTAGAAAACCTGAACTTGACCTTAATTAAAATGAATCAACAGCGTGTGTTACCGGGATGGTCTCTTTCCGGCGGAGTCCGGGAAGTGAACACGGTGTTGGAGTTATGCTTGACGTAGGTTGTTTAGGATCACTTCTTGATCATACTTTCTCGAACGTGCTTTGCCTTCTCTTCTCGCTCTCATTTGCATATGCTAGCCACCATATATGCTAGTCGCTTGCTGCAGCTCCACCTCATACCTTTTACCTTACCCATAACCTTAAATAGTCTTGATCGCGAGGGTGCGAGATTGCTGAGTCCCTGTGGCTCACAGATACTTCCAAAACCAGCTTGCAGGTGCCGATGAGTCCGTGCAGATGACGCAACCAAGCTCAAGAAGAGCTCGATGAAGATCTTGTCCTTTGTGTTGTTTCGTTCTAGTTGATCAGTAGTGGAGCCCAGTTGGGGTCGATCGGGGACCTTTGTCGCTTTTGGGGTTCTTATTTTTTTTTTGGCTCCGTAGTCGGGCCTTGATTGTATTTGGATGATGTAATGCTTTATTCATGTATTTGTGTGAAGTGGCGATTGTAAGCCAACTATGTATCTCTTTCCCTTATGTATTACATGGGTTGTGTGAAGATTACCTCACTTGCGACATTGCTTTCAATGCGGTTATGCCTCTAAGTCGTGCTTCGACACGTGGGAGATATAGCCGCATCGAGGGCGTTACAACAACTCTCGTTTCAGATTCTTTGCAGGAAAACTGCTCTCCAAATGGGAAGGACCCTATGTTATCGAGGAGGTTTATCGATCTAGAGCTATCAAGATAAATAATGCTGATAGTACTAACCCAAAGGTTGTTAATGGGCAACGAATAAAACATTATATCTCAGGTACGCCCTTTAATGTTGAAAGCAATATTATCTAAACTATGACACCGGAAGAACACATAAAAGAAACCTTCTGAAACACTCCATAATCATGAAAAAGAGGAGGTACGTGATACGGTAAGTAAACAGACTCCGAAAAATCCACAAAAATATTTGTTGTCAGTTTAGGAATATTTGAAAAATTAGGAAAATAAGAAACTACCAGGAAGGTGAACCTGGTGGGCACAAGTTACCAGGGCGTGCCCAGGTGGGTTGTGCCCACCTTGGGTACCTTTCGGACTCCGTTTTTCTTCCGTTTGCTTGTTTCACAAGATAAAAAATCTTTATATGCCCCCGCGAACCTATTGACCACCGTATCATGGAGAAATCCTCTGTTTTCTTTTCTTAATGTTTTCGGTCAAATTTTTTGAGCCAGGCATCGTGTCTTCTTCTTCCTCCAACAATGTGGAAGAAGATTCTTGGTTGATGAAGATTGAGCTGAAGAGAGAAGATCCTATAGAAGCCATCAAAGGGGACAAGAGCAAGGAGGCTACCAGAGATCAAGCGTCGGTGGTTGAGCAGGCCTGGCCTGCCGAAGAAGAAAAAAGATATCCTTAAACCTTACTATGATCATCTCACTCGCACCGATATCAAAGCCTTTCGGGTCATTGAAACGGTTTGTGTGCAAAATAAATATCTCACCTGTGAAAATATTTTATTGCAAGAGCACATCATAGTCCTCGGGATCATGAAGGACAAGATCGCTACCACTTCATCACCACCACCTCCTTCATCACCAAAAGGAAATTGAGTATCGGTATGGGAACTCCCCTTGGCTTGCGCCAATCTTGGGGGAGGTGCCCCGGTATCGTATCACCTCCACTATCTTTTCCCTTTACTTATCTTAGTTTGATCCATAGTTATCTTTTACTTTAGATGAATAAAAGTTTAGTTCGATCCTTTCTCTTCGAGAGTTTTCTCAGTGATATATCTTTGTAATCGTGTGCGAGATATATAATAAAGTTTAGTTTGAGTTTTGCTTTATTTAATTTCATGTTTCAATAAGAATAAAGGAAATAAATGAAAGAGATAAAAGTATAAGTAGAAAATTTTATTGGAGAATGACAAACATAGCATTGGCCAATGATGCAATTAATGAAAGAATTAATAAGGTAAGAGAATATTCACATGTAAATATACTATCTTGGAAATATTTTGTGATTGTGAGCCCCCATCAAAATATTATACGCCAAAACGGTTGACGTTGGACAAGGAAGACAACGTAATGATTTATGTTTGTTCATATTCACATAGAAGTTATGTTGTCATAGGTTCTTTAACATGTGGTGCTTGCCCCCCATCTTTGCAAGCCAAAAATTCCGCACGACGTAGAGATACTACATGTGCATCCAAAACCCTTAAACCCACATCTTATTTTCAAGAGTCAACCATACCTACCGAAGGATTGAGTAAGATCCTTCAAGTAAGTTGTCATCGGTGCAATAAGGCGGTAAAAATTGCTTCTAAAAGTGTTAGATCATTTCGTGTAAGAGAAAATTGAGCATTGTATGAACTTGTGATGGCAAAGAATAAAAGCGACAGGCTGCATAATAAAGGTTGCTATCACAAGGGGTAATATAATGTGACGTTCATTTGCACTATGGGATTGAGCACACAAACAAAAAGCGCATGGCAACCTCTACTTCCCTCTGCGAATGGCCTATCTTTTACTTTTATGTATTTACTTTCATGCAAGAGTCAAAGTTTTTCTCTCTATTCCTTTTTATTTTTCTCTTTTGCCAAGCATCATGTGGTGAGGAAAGATCTAGGCACATATATCCAGCTGGATATGGGTAGCATGAGTTATTATTGTTAACAACACACTTGAGGTGAATACATTGGGAGACGAAACTATAAGCCCCTATCTTTATATGTGTGCGATTGAAACATTTTGCTCATGTGTATGTGGTGAGTGTTAGCAATCATAGAAGACTATAGGATGGTTGAGTATATGTACTTGTCTAAAGGCTCCGATACGTGACCCTTCCTGCAAAGATGATGAATTGTAATTGCAAAGTTGACAGAGAACATAATTTATTGGTTTCCCATAGAGTTTATGCTTTATACTTTGATGTTGTGATGAATTGTTACTTGTTCATGAGAAGTCTATGATAAAAGTTCTATGATAAAAGTTTTATGTTAAAGTTTGTTGCTGTTATAATAATTTACATGATGCTTCTATGTCCGTATTTTGTTTTTATCGACACCTCTCTCTCTAAGCATGTGGACATGTTTTTCGATTTCGGTTTTTGCTTGAGGACAAGCGAGGTCTAAGCTTGGGTGAGTTGATACGTCCATTTTGCATCACGTTTACCTACTGCTATTTATAATGTTTTTATGCATAATAATGCTTTTTGGAGTAGTTCTAATGCATTTTCTCTCATAATATGCAAGGTTCACACAAAGAGGAGAATTTCGGCAGGTGGAAATCTGGACCTGAAAAAGCTATGTCAGGCTACCAATTCTGCGCAACTCCAAATGAGGTGAAACTTCACGAGGAATTTTTATTGAATATATGAAAAATACTGGAGCAAATAACTACCAGAGGGGGGCTACCTGGTGAGCACAAGACACCAGGGCGCGCCCTGGTGAGTTGTGCTCAACCCAACCCATATCTGTTGCCCATCTTCTGGTATATAAGTCATTTTGACCTAGAAAAAAATAAGGAGGACTTTCGGGACAAAGCGCCGCCGTCTCAAGGCGAAACTTGGGTAGGAGCACTTTTGCCCGGCGGAGCGATTCTGCCGGGGGAACTTCCCTCCCGGAGGGGGAAATCATCGTCATCATCATCACCAACAACTCTCCCATCTTGGGGAGGGCAATCTCCATCAACATCTTCAAGAGCACCATCTCCTCTCAAACCCTAGTTCATCTCTTTTGTTCAATCTTTGTATCGGAACTATAGATTGGTACTTGTGGGTGACTGGTAGTGTTGATTACATCTTGTAGTTGATAAGTATATGGTTTATTTGGTGGAAGATTATATGTTCAGATCCAATGTTCTATTTGATACTCCTTTGATCTTGAGCATGATTATCATTTGTGAGTAGTTACTTTTGTTCTTAAGGTCACAGGAGAAATCTTGTTGCAAGTAATCATGTGAATTTTATATGTGTTCGATATTTTGATGGTATGTATGTTGTGATTCCCTTAGTGGTGTCATGTGAACGTCAACTACATGACACTTCACCATATTTGGGCCTAAGGGAATGCATTGTGGAGTAGTTATTAGATGATGGGTTGTGAGAGTGATAGAAGCTTAAACCCTAGTTTTTGCGCTATTCAGTAAGGAACTGATTGGATCCAAAATTTTAATGCTATGGTTAGAATTTATTCTTATTAATTTTCTCATAGTTGCGGATGCTTGCGAGGGGGTTAGTCATAAGTAGGAGGTTTGTTCAAGTAAGAACAGCACCTAAGCACCGATCAACCCACATATCAAATTATCAAAGTAGCGAACACAAATCAAACCAACATGATGAAAGTGACTAGATGAAATTCTCGTGTACCCTCAAGAACACTTTGCTTATCATAGGAGACCGTTTTAGTTTGTCCTTTGCCTCAAAAGGATTGGGATACGTTGCTGCACTTTTGTTACTATTATCGTGACTTGCTCGTTACAAATTATCATGCTATCAAACTACTCGTTACTTACAATTTTAGTGCTTGCAGACATTACCTTGCTGAAAACCACTTGTCATTTCCTTCTGCTCCTCATTGGGTTCGACACTCTTACTTATCGAAAGGACTACGATTGATCCCCTATACTTGTGGGTCATTAGTGGCTGGGTTGCCGGATCCACCGGGTCCGCCGGGCATGGGCCCCGCTAGTTGCACGGCATTGTGACCCCTCTCGTCTGGTTTCATGGAGTGGTTGGTGTGTGTAGCTATAGTGCTACGTCACCTGGTCGCTATCTGCCCTAGTCAGCGGTACAACGGATGCTGTAGCCACTACAAAAGAAAGTCACATCCATGACATTTTGGGCCGAACGAAAAAAAAATCTGCCATACATATGACACTTCTATGACGACAATTGCGACAAAACCTAGTATCATCATAGATGTGGTGGGCTCCTACTTCTATGACAAAAAATCATGATAGAAAATGGGCTTTTCGTCCTGGGTGGGCCGGAGACGCAGCTGCATGACATTCTTTGGGCCGTCCATGGCGTAAAAAAACCGTGGTAGAAGCGAGGGGGAGGAAAATTTCAGGGAGTTCCCGGTTACGGTGGGAGGTCGGGGGCGGAGCGATGTGTGTTTCTCTCGTACACGTACGCGCGTGTGTGCGAGGCATTGGCTCTAACTGAACCCGAGCGAGGCATTGGGATCTAACTGAACCCGAGCGATTGCACTACAGGCTACGCGTTACTGAACCCGAGCGATCGATCGATGGTTGTTAACTGAACCCGATCGAGCGATTCCTTCGCTACTGCTGCTAACTGAAGCCGATCGATTGGATGAACAGTGTCCGTTGCGGGGGGGGTGGATGAACAGTGAGTGGTGGCGTTGCCTCTGGATGAACAGGACCCCGTGGTGTGGAGGGCTGGATGAACAGTAGATAGTTTAGGGGTGCTCGTGGAGGGGTGGTTGAACAGGACCCCGTGGTGTGGAGGGCTGGATGAACAATAGACGGTGGAGGGGTGGTTGAACAGTAGCCGGTGGAGTAGCGCGCAGTGGAGGCTAGATGAACAGGAGCCCGTGGAGGCTGGAGGAGGTCGACGGTGGAGATGAACAGTATCCCGTGGAGTCCCATTTTGCGGTACGCCACACCCCTCCCGATGAACAGGACCCCTGTTTCGACCATAGGAGGTCCGTTTCGTCCGTTTTGTGGTATGCCACACCCCTCCCGATCAACAGGACCCCTGTTTCGACCGTAGGAGGTCCGTTTCCTCCGTTTTGCGGTACGCTGCACCCCTCCCGATCAACAGAACCCCCATTCGACCGTAGGAGGTCTGTTTCCTCCGTTCTACGGTACGCCAGGCCTCGTTTCCATCGCATGTTCTGTCCAAGCCCTCCCGATGAACACGGCCACGCATTCCGTTCCGACCCAGCTGGTTGGCTCCCACACGTTTCGTTGCCTCCCGATGAACACGACGCATTCCGTTACCTCCCCATGAACACGACGCATTCCGTTGCCTCCCCATGAACACGACAACGACGTTGTTTCTCCGTTCCGACCTAGCCATGTACACGAGCCCTGGTCGTATGTATGCACGAGTAGGCGTTCGATACCCCGCCCGTATGTACACATACGTGGCCATATTTTCTTTCTTGCACCCTGGCCGTTGTACGTACGTGTACATGCTACGTGCGCGCCTCAACATCGACCAGTATGTATGTACACGTTCGCGACCAGAATGACAACGCTACGTACGCTTCGACCAGGTGGGTCCCGACTGTCAGGCACTTCCTTGCATGCGAAGATGTAGCTGGTGGGTCCCAGCAGTCAAGGGGTGAACCGTTTTTTTTTGCCCGGACGCACTTCCTTGTGTGCGAAGGTGTAGCTGGTGGGTCCCAGCAGTCAGGGGGGAAACATTTTTTCAGGAAATACGGTGGCCCGTCTGGTGGATCCCCGCTATCAGGTGGAGGAATAATTATTTTGCACGTAATAAGGAGGCACTTGCTTGCTGCGGCCGTGGACCCAGCTGTTAGCCTCTCCATGTACAGTCCATGTCCGATGGAAGCCGTTCCTTGACCACATTGACCACGCTACGCCAAGAGCACCAGGGTGGTGGACAACGCCGAGGCCTAGGAAGGGGACGACGCGGAGCCGGGGAAGACGCGGCAGTGGATGCCCACGCGTAGAGGAGTACGAGGGTTCACTGGTTCGCTACGGTGTGAGGCTGCCGTCGTCGTAGAATAACAGGGGGTGTGGGTGAGTAGAGGGATGGCCTGGCCAATAGTGGGAGTACTAGGGGGTGGTGAGGCCTCCGCCGCATCGCAGCCGGCCATGGGAGGCAGGAGCACGAGGCACGACCGGCGCTGGTTTGGGTGGCTGGAGCAAGAAGACCAGATGTTGAGAAGCACTACGGCCATTGGATGGACATCGTACGGTCACTGGAGCTAGAATCGTGCATATTGACTAAGTTGACAAAGCCCTCCGTCCCCGTCAACTTAGTAGGCCCACAAGTCATCCTGCCACTATACTGGGTCCCAGCTAATAGGGGGAGTATTCATTTTTTGTGCGTAATAAGGAGGCACTTCCTTGCGTGCAAAGATATAGCTGGTGGGTCCGAGCTGTCAGCGGCGGTAACATTTTTTCACGAAATATAGAGGCCCTTTCGGTGGGTCCCTGATGTCAGGTGGAGGAATCATTATTTTGCGCGTAATAAGGAGGCATTTCCTTGCGTGCGACCGTGGACCCAGCTGTCGGCCTCTCCACGTACAGTCCACTTCAGATGCATATCGGTCATTGACCACGTTGACCAGGTCGCGCCGAGAGCACCGGTGCGGTGGACGACGGCGAGGCCTAGGAAGGGAACAAGACGGAGGCAGGGAAGACTCGGCAGTTGTTTCCCACGTGGAGGGGAGTACGAGTGTACGAGGGTTTACTGGTTCGTCTGTCGTCGCCGAAGAATAACAGCAGGTTTGGGTGAGTAGAGGGATGTCTAGGCCAGCGACGGGAGGACGATGGGGCGGTGAGGCCTGCGCGGCAGCAGAGCTGGCCACGGGGAGGAGGGAGCAGGCAGTCCCGTCGGTGCTTGTTTGAGCGGCCGGAGCAGGAAGAGCAGAGATTGAAGAAGCACGACGGCCGTTGGATGGATATCGTACGGTCACTGGAGCTAGAATCGTTCATATTGACTAAGTTGACAAAGCCCTCCGTCCCTGTCAACTTAGTAGGCCCACAAGTCAGCCTCCCACCATGGTGGGTCCCAGCTAGCAGGGGGAGTATTCATTTTTCTGTGCATAATAAGGAGGCACTTCCGGTGGGTCCGAGCTGATAGCGGTGGGAACATTTTTTTCACGAAATACGATGGTCCGTCCGGTGGGTCCCAGCAGTCAGGGGCAAACGTTTTTCACAAAATACGGTGGCCCGTCCGGTGGGTCCCAGTAATCAGGGGGAAACAATTTTTCTGTGAAATACTAGTGGCCCGTCCGGTGGATCCCTGCTGCCAGGTGGAGGAATAATTATTTTGCGCGTAATAAGGAGGCACTTCCTTGCGGCTGCCGTGGACCCAGCTGTCAGCCTCTCCACATACAGTACTCTTCTGATGGAAGTCGGTCGTTGACCACATTGACCACGCCGCGCCGAGAGCACCATGACGGTGGACAATGACGAGGCCTAGGAAGGGGACGACGCGGAGCCGGGGAAGACGCGGCAGTGGATGCCCACACGGAGAGGAGTACGAGGGTTCACTGGTTCGGCTGTGGTGTGAGGCTGCCGTCGCCGCAGAATAACAGGGGGAGTGGGTGAGGGGAGGGATGGCCTGGCCAGCGGTGGGAGTAGTATGGGGATGGTGAGGCCTCCGCGGCAGCACAGCCGGCCACGGGAGGCAGGAGCATGCGGCACGACCGGCGCTGCTTTGGGCGGCTAGGGCAAGAAGAACAGAGGTTGAAGAAGCACTACGGCCGTTGGATGGACATCGTTGACCACGCTGCGCCGAGAGCACCAGGGCGGTGGACGACGGCGAGGCCTACGAAGGGAACGACACGGAGTCGGGGAAGACACGACAGTGGCTGCCCACGCGGTGGAGAGTATGAGGGTTGACTGGTTCGGCTGCCATCGCTGGAAAATAACAGGAGGTGTGGGTGAGTAGAGGGATAGACAGGCCAGGGATGCGAGTATGATGGGGCCGTGAGGACTGCTCGGCAGCACTGCCGACCACGGGACGCGGGAGCAGGCGGTTCCGACGGTGCTGATTTGGGCGGCTGGGGCAAGAAGATCAGAGACTCAAGAAGCACGATTGCCGTTAGATTGACATCTAACGGTGTGACGCTGGTAGAGTCGATTGTTGACTAAGTTTTTTTTTGAGAAACCTTGTGTACGCATGAACTTAGTAGGCCCACAAGTTAGCCTCTGAATCTGTGGTAGACAACATAAAGCCCATTTGCTATTTTTTATAATTTGCAGCCCGTTTGCTAATTCTTAAGTAATTTATTACAGCCCATTTTCTGCCCAGGACCACGGTCAAAAAGTTCAACCTTATTTTGCATATTTCGGTGGAGTCCAAACTGTTGTAATCCCAAAATGATAAACATTTTTAAGAACTTATTGATTTGCCAAAAAAATCATTTTGTTTTTGTAAGCAAATAAGACGTAGGACAATTGAGTTTGTTTAAGGGAAAACCAGTGGTAAAAAATCAGTGCTGGGTGGGAAAAAACAACAAAAATAAGGATGTAAATATGAAAAGGGAATTTTATGTGTTTTCAATATAATGATACATGTATATGAACTAGTAAAACTATAGGTAGAGATTAGAAAATGGATGTAGGACATGCGTTTCAAGAGGATAATAGAACTGGGCCGTGTGTTTGATTCAGTAAAAAAACTGCCTGCGGATGTTGTAAGACAAAATATAACTAACGCTGGCGGGCTAGAGGCCAGTAGATACCTGCTGGATCTTTGTGTCCCGTTGTCGTCATGGGCTAGCCTGTTAAAAACAAAACCAACCCTGGGCAGTCTACAGCCCAGTTGAAACTTGCTCGACCTGAAAAAACAATATACGTGCTCAATAAACAAGAGAATTCTGCAAGTACAGACTGATAACTGGGATGCAGCACGGATATTGTTTTTTTATCGTGATAATAAGTGCATGCACGTGTTTCAAAAAAATTGGAGAACTCGGAATTCGAATGGCGGGTGCTTATGCTACACATCAAATAAAAATCAGGTGCCTGAAAATTCATTTCGAAACAAATGATTCAGTTTTATATCCATACCAAAAGATCGTTAACAACAATACCAACTTACGGACGACAAGGTAGTACAACTACCAATACCAAACTAACTTATAATCTTTTTATTCCTAGCCCTAGTGTTCGTATGGTAGAAAATCTTGTAGAGGACCAGCTCCCGCTCCTTCTCTTGCTCCAAGTCCCCGAGGTGGTACTGGTGCATCACCCAGTTGGTCCTTTGCTGGTCAAAGTTCTTGTTGGTGTGCAGCACCAGAACCTTTTTTGCTGCCCGTTTGTCGGCCATTGACCATCACTGGCAAGGTATTGCCGGTCTTGTGCCACATCGCGTGCATGCCGCACTCCGACTGTATCTTGCGACGCGTCCACGTGCCCCTTTTGAACGCCCTGGAATTGCGTTGGTAGAAATGCTTCCTTAGGCCACTCAGTGTGATACCTGCAGTATTGTGGAATACATGTTTTAGTGTACCTAGTTGGCATTTTCATAACATCTTTGGCATGTTGTAGTCACTTGTTTCACTTTTTATTAACTGTCAAATTGTCATTACTTCACCAGGTCTGCGTCTAAAAAGAAAAATAGAGCTATAAACAAAGGAATATGTTTGTGCAAGTAGACGGCCGATCGGTGTCTTACCTGGAAGTTTCTTAGGTTGGGTTTACCATATGTCGTGCTCGCTGTCGATGGTTGGTATGAACAAATCGATGAGAGACTGAAATCTCGTGCTATCAGCACTCGCTTTGGCCTCAAGGTGCTCGATCAGCTCATGATCCGTGGGATCAAACTTGACGCCAGCCGGCAGCACCAGCCAATCCTTCTTCGACTTGCATCGGTAATTCCAGTTATATGGTACTCAATGTATGATCAATCGACTGTTTTAAGTGAATGATGAAAGATTTCGACAGATAAGTGGCACTCCAAATCTGAAATCCAGAATACCCGAACACACTGCCGGGATTCTTGTGTCACCTCACGCGCAGCGTGTTGTCACGTCAATTCAATGTGTGGACATGATGAATAATTTGACCGACGTATACTAGTACTGCTACTATACTACTTAGTAGTCATATTTAGTGTCACAATTTATACATAGGTTTAACTAACAAGTACGCACTTCAAGCCTAACTAATATATATATATATATATGGCTTCAGCATCTCCATCATCATTATCAGTACATCCTACGCAGGTGAGTTAGGATGCACTTGATCCCAGGAAGGTATCTATCCTTCAAACCAGAGGAGTGCTTCAAACTAACAACAGTACATAATATCCAACAAAAGAGGGTCGTGCTACAGCAGCAAAATACATGGCTCAGTCTAGATATCAGCACGAATCAAGTTATGCATATTTGCTGTTGGCATGAACCACATCGCCGCATGTCGGGTTTGCAAAAGCCATCCATCGCATGGAAGCTTGATGCCTTTCACACATTGAAGATTATCTAGCAACAAGTTGTGTCGACGAATCTCTGGATATGATGATTCATGAAACCCATGGTATCATGTGTAAACACAGCCCCCTCGTGAATGGAAGTTGCATAGCACAGTAATCATCGCCGGTGATATGATCGATGATTGGTTGGATGATCGGATAATTGAGCACGAGGAACAAGGAGTGGTTGTCGAGGCTGTAAACCCGCCTCTAGTTGAATACGCCTGGCCCAACGGAGCTAGGATCTTTCTTGAACACGAAGAAGCCATAGCCATCAATGTCACGAACCCCCCACGCATTGTACTGCATGTGGTTTGATGTAATGGTTTGGTCAATTTGGTACGTGCGAATGAGCATCAAATGACCGCCGCCAACTGAACGAGCGATAAACCACCACCCATCGGCTGGTATGATTCCAGGTCCTGGAATCATGAAGGCCAGCGCATTTGCGTCTGCTGCAACAATTCAAATTAGAGACCAAAAGGACAAAAATAAACAATCATGTTCAGAGTATGTGTGGAATTAAGATTATTATAACGGTGGCACATATCATAGACAGAGAATTGCAATGTCGTGGTCATAATCGTACCCCAAGTTAAAAAAATAAGCCAATGGCTTTCATATTCTAGCAATATGTCATGGTTCAAACATCATGTAACAATGAGAGGAAAATAGCTATGACAGCGCCTACTCATATTCTACCATAGCACTTACTACTATTGTTCTCATATCAACTCTAAGCAATAACATGCGTTGTTATAAAAATCTTGTAAAGAGAGTAACATATAGCAATCATGATGTTATGCTCATAATATGTATTCTAACAATCATTAGATGCCAATTGTTCTCATATCAACTCTAACAATAACATGTGTGATCATAAAAATCTAGGAAATGAGAGGAACATATAGCAATGATGTGGTTATAGACATGCTATGCATTCTAAATTTGTAACAAATGAACAGGCAGTCGTATTCATAAGGTAAAGATGAGATGAGATAGAACAATTACACGATGATAGATTCCACCAGTATAGGTAGCCAATCTGTGTGTCGACCGCGTAAACGATGCCATCGTGCACTATAGCATAAGACAGAAATGTTGCCTCAACAGGAATGATGATGAGCCATAACCATGTATGGCGACCGGATTCCAGATAGACTAATCCCATGTTGAACAAGGCAATGAGCTTGTAATCCATGTAGTCTTCTGATGGTGTGGGCACTTCATAGATTACAACTTTCTGCAAACAGAGGTCGAGCCAAAAGCTTGACGCGTCTCGTGCATAGTAGGCAGGAGTGTCCAGCGGGACACGAGGCTCGATGGCGCCGGTATCCAACGATGGAAGGGTGATCTATCGCTGGGTTTAGATATCCACGAGACGCCATGGACTACCGGTGTGGTGGATGAGGACGATCCAGTTGGCCTTCATGCCCACCGAGTAGTGGCCGCGCATGAATGACAGGTGGACGGGTAGTGGTAGCATGTCGAGGGGCACCATTGCAACATTCATAGGATCGTCAAGCGGTGTATGGGCCACCTGCGAGGATCGGTCATCAGCAAGCAGGGTGTCTTGAAAAGAGTCAGCTAGTTGCAGACGAGTAGACGGTACAAAGACATCGAGCATGCGGCCAGACGGACGGTGATGAGTAGGTCAATACGACTACAGATCTGCTCCAAGAGAACATCAGGGAGGAAATTCCAATCGCGGCTCTACGTGTCAGTCGGTTCTGCCATTGGGGTTTTCGATGCCTGTGAGCCAGCGGGGAAGTGGATTCGGGCGGGCGAGCGAGCGAAGAAGCTTCTCCTCGTGTGTCCGAGCAGTGAGCGGGGGGATATGGTACGCACAAGCTACCAAGGAAGATGGCGCGGGCGGGCGAGCATTGAGCGGGGGTAAATGGTGTGCGGCCGACGATGGGGAAGATAGGAGGAAGAAGAAGAGAGGAGGAAGAAGAAGAGATGGCAGTACTGGGTAAGGCTGATTTAGTAACACCAACACGCTGGTTCAGTTTATTAATTATGTCTCCCATCTGCTGCAACATGTATTGTCACTTTACTACGAAGACTAGTTGAATAGTTCTCTCTAACCGAGATGGGGAATAATAGATCGTGAGGACTTCCTTTCTATAGTATCCCTATGCCTCTACGCTCACTTCACTCATTTTGCTCCGTACCTAGTCACTTGTTGAAATCTGTAGAAAGACAAATACTCCGTATTTGGGAACAAAGGGAGGCTTTTACTCCATACTATTTGGGAATAGAGGGAGTATCACCATATGGAGGGAACAGAGGAAGCTTGAAATATGAACATGTCCATGGGAGGGAGTAAGCCCCATGCATGCATGCATGCAGCATGCAACACTCATACATACACATGGACGCACGCAACACTCACGCACCCATGCGGCACACAGCACACGAGCAACACACACGCTCACGCTCAAGTGCTCAACCTACTCCCTACGTCCGTGAAAGACTGTACATTTAGAGATTTACACATTGACTAGGGCATAATTAATGCCCAAAAGTAGTAGACTTATGTGTGCATGCGACCATTGAGATAAGAAGATTAAATGAAGGCCGTTGCATTCTGTAATTAAGGATAGACATGTAGCCTATACCTACAGCACAAGTTGGTGCATTAGTCAATCAATATCGATTTAGATTAAAGGCTAAATGCATTGGAAGTGTAGATGTACATCATGTACTACACTCTTTGTTTTATAGCCGATATACACTCTTTGTTGGAATACCGAGGGAGGACACGTGCATGCACACACATACACAACCAAGGTGGTTCGCGCGCAAGGGTCGCGCCTGCGTAAAGTTTTGTTTAACTGATTTCTTTGTCTGCTGACTGACAGGTGGGACCCAGAAACCAGGTGACAATTTAACCAGTCAACAAAGTGCCACATCGACTATGTGGCCGGTCAGTAGGGTGCAATACAGTGCTCTACAATGAGCTAGTGATCGTATAATCGCCGCAAAACTATATATAGTGACCGTAAAGAGCGTATCGTTACATACGTTGACCGCCAGTGTATTTTTCTCGTTTCAAATTAAGCCATATTAATCGGAAAGGACGTAGTATGGACTACTACTAGTAGTACTAGTACTGCTTTGATGTGTCTCGACAACTCGCCGAACGAGGAGAAGCTTGCTTACTACGCATCTCCCTCGCCCACGCGCGCGGTGGTTCGTAGGACGAGGATAGGGTTTTGACTACAATGCCCTCTCCCTCTCCCTCTCCCTCGCCCTCGCCCTCGCGGTGGACGTGCAGCAGTTCAATCGGTGTCAGATTGCCAGAAGCATATTGTACTGTAGTATCATCATTGTTGGACCTTCCGAAGAGGCGAAGATCCAAGTGCAAG
The DNA here is from genome assembly GCF_018294505.1 of Triticum aestivum. Taxonomy (NCBI): domain Eukaryota; kingdom Viridiplantae; phylum Streptophyta; class Magnoliopsida; order Poales; family Poaceae; genus Triticum; species Triticum aestivum. The sequence goes on from NC_057794.1 coordinate 342,446,861, forward strand.
GTTCACACGAGTACAAACTGTTGAACCTCCCGAAGAGGCAAAGAGCCAAGCGCAAGGTTTTATAGGAGTTTTCGTCCTAGTAGGAGTGTACTACAACTATTGCGAACGATGCTACTATATGATGCTGCCACATCACGTATATCCAAAGTTGTGCCACCTTTTTTTCTCAAAGAGCGTGTTGGAGCCCGTGTAACAACCACACAAGTTGCACGTACACATAACACATTTACTAGTAATAAATTCTAAAGGACAAATGCCAGTATGCCACACAACTTCATCTCCAATTCATGTGATAAATTTGTGCACGACTAGTCTACATATATTCACAACGCTATCGTTCACAATTACCGTACTCCACTTACACGTTATAGATGGGCTACATGTCCTCCTCTAGGTTCCAGTCCCAGGTGTTCTTCATGGATGGCATGATCCATAGCGGTGGGCAACGGGAATCATTGTCGCAGCTTTCTAGTCCGGTTCCACACAATGGAGACTCATCCAAGCTAAAGCGGCATAAATCAAGGATAGCATGTCCCAGCATGTCATTCATCCGGCAGTGCGCACTGAAGACACAACCATGCTTCATGAATGGCAGGCCTTCCGTGTCGTGCACGGAAGGTGGCATCCGCTTCACAATGGGGTAGTTGTCCCCGATGAAAAGCGAGTACTCTCCAAGAGTGTTCCTCGGCACCCACGTAGCATCACGGGGGTCGAACTCGGCGCCGTTCATCTGGTACACGCGGCATCCCAGATCTGGACACATGGTGACGTACATAGTCAAGGTCCATGCATAATAATGTTGTGCTCAAATATGGTGGTCAGTAATACTATGCAGCAAATAGTACTACTCTGGTATAGAGGAAGTAAAATAACCGGCTTATTATATGTAGCCACTCTTGGCTACATGGATGAGATAGTAAGACATGGAAAAACAAAAATGGTGGCATCTAGTGGGTTCAAGTCTTCAAGGGCCTAGCTAGCTATACGCGTCCTCCAAGGTAAAAAATACTCCTACTAGTACTACAAAGTATACTACTAGTACAACAATGAAAGAGAAGGCGAGAGGGTTAAAAAATGGAATACCTGGATAGATGGTAACGGTCCGATCGTGGTAGATTGTGTGACCATGTTGCACATTAGTGGTACCATGGGTAATGACTCCTAAGATAGTTGATCCCAATATGCCAAAGTCAGCTACAAGGTTCCAGGTTAGACCGAATCGCGGATGCAAATTCACATCCAGGATCGGCGATCTTATTTTGATCGGGGGATGATTGGTCCCTGCAAAATAATGGAGTACCGTTAGGGATGCAAATGATGGTTCGTGCATTCCGTTTGTAATCTCCCGTACCATAGGATGGCAACCAGATGAAACAAGTCCCCTGGTTTGTCACCGCGAATATGCGGCCTAGATGGCACACGGCATCTTCGAACGTGTAGGGGTACAAATCTGCCGCCACCAACATGCGCCAGCCTCTGCCATTACTGCCTCTTGCATTGATGGCAATCCTTATGTCGAACACCACGATGAGATAGTAATCGTCGTAGCCGCGTCGCTTTGTCGGTGGGTCCGCAAGTGATATCTTCTTCAATTTCATGTAGGCATCATCATACGTATTCAAGCCCAGCCAGTCTGGAAGGCCGATCCCAATGGTGGAGAAGGGATCTACTGGAATGGCCGCACTGCTGTGGATGTTGTGCAAAATGATGATGGTATCTGGCCGAGGTATCCAAGCCAAACTTTGTTGGCACCGACCCAGACCTATATATAAGACGGTGGGCAGCGGAGAAATTACGGGATGGAAATGGAATAACTAAGTACTACATGATCAAACTCCATTAATGACCTGCTCATCAGACAAAATCTGACTACCTCTCAACGTCGGCAACTCTAGCGGAGTCAACGTGCAACCATGGCTAGGGAGCGGTGTATTGTTTGAAGGATTGTCCCACAGAAGAACCTTCTCCTCGAGGACGCATGGAATACCAACAAGCATGGCATGTTTAAGCAGCGTCATGAAAAAGTTGGTCCAGGAAGCACCGAGTCTTGCGTCGATGAGGACGTCGGAGCGGCGTGCGATTTCTCCCACAGGATCGTCGTCCAAGGTCTCCCAACCCCGACGAGGAGGAGAACCGCCTGGCGAATCCATGGGAGCAGCAATGAACTACCTTCTCTTCGGGGGGAGGGGAACTGGCGAGGAGGAGATAAGAGCGTAGTAACCGCAGGGCCTCGTCTCTTCCAATTGTAGATCGTTCCTCAGCGAAGGGGTGAGGCTATTATTTACTACTAGTACTCCCTCCGTCCAGGTGCATAGGGCACCTAAGAAATGGCACCGTGAACTAGGCATATGTTGATTGGACGCTCATCACGTTTTTCTCTTCCTCTAGTTAATCCCGCATTAAGTGTAATGATGTTAGGACTAACCATGCATAGGCTAATGGATTGTTTCACACAATTCTTTAGGTCCAGCTTGCATGCATACAAAGAAAAAGTAAATGGTAGAGGCGGCTGATTGGTTTGCATATGGAAGGGAGATAAATATGAAGCCGAAAACGCTAAGTACATTGGGGTAGGCATACGAGTCATTAGTGCTAACTAATGAAGGGCAACTAATATACTTGAAAATCCTAAATTCTCTTAGGTGCCTTATGCACCTAGACAGAGGGAGTACTAGCATTATGGAACATTATGGGATTGCATTATACTGTAAATAATAGCACTAGTAAGAAATTTTTGGCACTAGGTAGTAGTTTTTGGCGTGGATTAAGAAATTTTTGGTATGTTTTTGCCAATTTTTGTACATGCCTACTAGTGTCAAAAAATGTCTTACATTATGTGACGGAGGAGTACGTACTCGTACTATAGCAGTACTAGTACTACTTTTCTCAACTAATAGTGCGATGTACTGTACTTCTAGTCTAGTCTAGTATAGTGCACCAGTTTTGAACTCTTGAATCTCAGGGCCAAGGAGCTACAGTTGGAAGTGGAGGGTACTACTATTCTCTAGAACCATCGTTGTACTATCAATGCAGGGGAAGTACACCTGCATAGTGGCCTAGTGGGTACTCGGTGTGCTCTATTTAGCCGCTCCTCTCACGTAGCTGGCCTACTCAGCTGCTCCTCTCACGCACACGCTAGCAGCCTGTTTATCAGCGACAGTTACTGCGGGGGTAGAACATTTGAGTTATTTGATATACCGAGACTAGGCTTTTCGCTTCCATTGTGGAGGTGTAATGGATCTCGTGGAACTTTGTTAGTAGTTCCTTCTTTATTAATGAGATGAAGCAAAGCTTTTGCCTCCGTTTCAAAAAAAACACGTCAAGAGGAATTTCTTTTACAGTAGAGCCGATAATGGAGTGAAGTCCATGCGTGCAACGCCACAAGCTACAGAGTAGTAGTAGAGCACTTTACGTACAGAGCCTTATTGCACAGTTCCCAATGCCCCTCCAGGCTTTTCCGGCTCCTCGGGCTTAATTGGGAGGCGCTAGTTTAAATATGCTACTAGCTGATGAGGAAGCTGCAAGCGAGGTGCGGCTAGGGCGAGCACGCGAGCCACGGGATGCTGGGAAGGAAAACCCGTTCACGTGGCTAGGCTATCTAGTGCACCCAGATTGTGGGGCCGCACGTCCGTTTGACCTCAAAACTCAAATTACCCGTGTAAAATATTGGCTCGCAGCGAAGTGTAGTAGTACTATTTTTTTTTTAAAAGGCCGCCATGCGTTCGGCCGGGATCAAACCCACAAAACGAGGTATGCATTCCCGCGACCACTAGTAGTACTCATTGGAGTACAACGCAACCTAGAATCGCCTTTTGTCGCTAGTAGTACGTACATTGTTCCTTACAAGAAACCCCTAAGAGCATGGTTAATAGTATAGCCAGCTGCTGGCTATAAGCCAGTGCCATGTCATCTACAGCCCATCTTATAGCCAACATGTACAATAATAGATCAAAAGAGTGTACTACTTTTTTATTACGTGGCCCACTTCTCATTCTCACAAAGTGCCTAGGAGCACGTGCTAGAGCTCGCTCTTCACGAAGAGCCCGCTTACCTTCTCTCTCCTCTTATCTTTCCTCCAACTAAGCAGAAATATACTAGTTTATTTCGTATAGCCCGCTGACTTAGCTCTATTGTACTTGCTCTAATAATGCAAGAAACCACTAGAATGCCAAGAAAATACTACCACTTTCATACGTGGCAGACTTAAGATAAGACTACCTTATCAACCATTGTACATGCTCTTACCAACAAAAATCCTCGAGTGACCTCCTACCTCCGGCCCGTCCACCTAGTCATCCTCGGCCATGGCACGCAGCTACCGCCACCGGTAGAAGGCGAGGTCAAAACCGCCGGCGGTGCGGAGCCCATGTTGCGGCAGCCTGGATGCCAGCTCCGTCCGGCGCTCGCGGCTGCTAGCTAGCCAAGATAGCTCTGTCCAGCTGCTTGTCTGCAAGGTTTGCTAGCTAGATTGGCACAGCAGCGCGGCGGCTTGCTCGCGCGCGCCGCGCTAAGGCCAGCCATCTGGCTCGAGCGAAGGCCAGCGCGGCGGCTTGCTCGCTCATGAGTCACGCTCGGGCCATCCTGCCAACCCATGCGGAGGCCAGCGCGGCGTTCGTCCCGTCCGGTGGAGCAGCGGCCAACTCGCTCATCACCGGCGCCACCGACGAACACGCACCAGTATTGTTTGAAGTAATGTTTAGGAAAAATAATGATTTAAGGGGGAATAACAGGATAGAAGGTCAGATGTGGGTCCCTCGTGTCAACGATCAAACAAAATGTGTTGCTTTAACCTGCCTCGTCAGCACGGACGTGTGGGCCAACCCTATCATAAATGGGTTTAAACGAACCTAATCAGTAGGAGTAATAGGTAGTTTTTGGCGTGGATTAAGAAATTTTGGGTATGTTTTCGCTATTTTTTGTACAATAGATTCTTCCTAGGGCTGGTTGAAAGTGGTAGTTTTTTGTTAAATACTCTACATATTGTAAGTAGGAGTGAAAGTTAAGCTTTGGAAGCCAATAAGCAAGGCTAGTTACATAGTGCATATGTTTACATGATTGAAAGTAAATATCAACCATGAGTGACTAATATCTTGATGGAAAACTCGAAACTATGGAATACTAGGAAAAAATGCATGGTTGGAAATACTAGCAATGTTCATGTCCGTTGCAACGAATCATAATTAGAATAATACTTATTCACAAACTTGGTACAAAACACTCAATTTTGATATACATATGTCACTTGAGATATATTATGTTTCAACTAGAATATATTCCTTGGGCTGTTTTGGTGAGGTCGGGGAGGGATGTGGTTGGTTTTAAGATACTAATTATGGGGTTTTCTGCAAATTGGTAGACAAGTGGGATGTTGGTGATAAAAGGCAAAAACATACCACACAATCATTAGATGTAGATCTAATGGACAGAAACGACGCATGGCAGACACACCAGCATCACCAACTTAGTCTTGTGTAGGAGTACTAGCAAGATCCGTGCATTGCACGGAATATCAAGATGCATTTTTTTATAAAAAAACTTGTTGTGATTGACCCTTGCGGGAGTAATCCCATGTGTAAAAACTAATGATATCTCGAGAAATATGAGATAAGGGGAAGAGGAGTGGGGTGTGGTGGTGGTTGGTGGTCGGACTGAGCGGAGGCATGGGGATTGACAACGCCGGCAGTGGCCACCAGGCCAGTTTGTTCCAGAGGCTTCCTTTCTTAATTGCTCAACAATGAGGTTTGTTGGAGATAAGGATGAATGAGGGAAGGCCTTATCTGCAAATGTGGAGAGGGGTGCGGGTATCTTTTAGTTTAATTTCCATCCGTCAGATATAGATCGGATGGTCTATATTACAAGATGGCACACGTACCATCATCACCAACTCGGTTTTTTATAAGAGAAGAAATATAAGTATGGAGATACAAATGTATTATCGATACTTGCTTCCATAAACTAGCATCTACATTCTATTCAACGCCTCCACATGTGGAGCCTTAGCACAATGACTTCTCGACTGTGTAAAACAAAGATTGTCCCGTCGCCGACAAGGAGGGGGTGACGGCGGCGCGCTTTTTGGCTTGCTCTAGTCCTAGTAGTCATACTAGGTGGTCTAAGCACGTGTAGATTTATTTCTTTTTCATGTCTCGTGTTCGCCGTACTGCCACGACTGTTGATGAATAGACGGTAAGTTATTCACGGGGAAACCCTTGTTGAGCGTGTTTGCGAGAGAGAGAGAGAGAGAGAGAGAGAGAGAGAGAGAGAGAGAGCGTGTGTGATATGTTAGTGACTGAGGCAATGTTAACAGATTCTTTGTGTCTATGTGTGTGGAGGATAGAGAGAGACATGTACATGGGGCTTTGTGTTGTGTAACGTGGAGACACATATACATAATTAGAGAGTGAGTTGTGAGATACACATGCGGACATGAGGAGAGATGAGGATCCAGATAAATGGGTGTTTGTGCGTGTCTGTGTCTGTTTGTGCACGCGTTTGTGTGCGAGAGGAGAGAGTGTATGTGGAGTAGAGAGACCACTGATGATGTAAACCTAGTATAAAGGAAGGGGGAATGGTGTGACATGTGTAGTAGCGAGATAGCACGGGTGCGGGTGGGGGGAGAAGACTATTTGGAGGAGACATCGAGTGTGCGTGTGGGAGAGGGGTGTGAGAGCGAGAGAAAGAGAGAGCTAGCGACGGAGAGAGATGGAGAGAGGAAGAGAGGGGGCGAGAGGGGTCGTTTGTGTCCATAAATGGCGTATAGATAGGGAGACAACATTGATGTTGTCCGAAATTGGCCTATGAACGGAGACGCAAGGGAAGCGAGTCATCGTGTGTGTGATAGGGACTTCATGAGAGATCTAGAATAGATGGTGTAGAGAACAATGTGCGAAATCGAGAACGATTATACATTAGGAAGCTATGCAAAGAGTCACGACATATATGTATACAGGGAAGGAGCTAGGGCGGGTCCGCATGTGGGAGAGATAGAAAGAGGAGAGTGGTGCACAAGGAGACAAAGTGTGCTTGTTTGCAGTGGGGGTGGTGTGTGAGGTGAGTGCGCGAGAACCACATAACTAGGGAGATAGACGTTTGGGGGCGACGTTTCGTGTGTATGGGAAATATACACTCTACATAGTGCGTGTGCTTGGGTAAGAGAGATAGCGGGAGACCTAGAGAGTGAGGGAAGAGATGTGTGCATGCCCGAGAGACAAAGTGATAGAGACCTATGTTGGGGTCTGGACTTTACAAGAGAGAGGGGTGTTAATGTGCTCGTGTGTTGGTGTTTGGGGGAGAGAACGACTTCTCTATGTGTGTGTGTGGTGGGGGGGGTGACTTCAGATAAAGAGTGAGGTGTCTATATTTGAGGGACTTTAGCGTAATTGAGATATTGTGCACTCATGGTTGATCAATTTGTTTCACAGTTTGTACTATGAGATAACGATACTTTTGAACATGCGTGATATACCTTGATGTACCAGAATTATAAACCTAAGATTGGAATTTTGGAATTCGACTCCATCATTAGCTTTTGTAATTCATTTAAACGGAGGTACATTTTTTAAGCCGGGATTTTGTGATTTCAAATTCATATACCAAACCTACAGATATACACATACGAGCATGTTCAAACTTTATAATCATCCACTTTATTCATACACATACACATTTTTGCTTTTGTCATCATATTTAGCATAAACACATTTGGAATTTCATTTGAATTGGACCGTATGATGGTATTTGCTTGTAGTAGCTCAATGATCCATATTTGAATTCAATGGACAATCTAAGTTGCAAATTTTTTTGCGTGCAAAACAAACAAATTGTCGGCCATGATATCATAGTCGGTCGTACGAGAGCGGAATACTTATAATTTTAGGCGCCAAAAGCTTTCAAACTTCCCGCTCACATCGAAATATCACGCACCCGAAAGTTTAGCCCTGCGATATTCCGGTTTTACCCCTGCCACATGAACGGAAAAGGGCTGCTTTGGTAACTCCATTGTTTTCCCCTCTTTGCCCCCAACATTCTTCCCCAGAGCCCCTCCCCTTCCCCTCCCCGACCCCCCAACCACGGCAAGGTGCTGAATCTAGTCCTCCGCTACAGCGGTGGACCTCACACCCCGCCGGATCTACCTTCCGCACCTTGGAACCCCCAACTGCCAACTCACCACTTCACCGGAGCCGCTTCAGCGACTGGCTTGTCCACCGCTCCAGATCTCCTTGACCGCCATCATGGTCCACCGCACCGGATCTGCTTAACCGGCGCCCTCGTCCACAACAGCATAGGCCCTTCACTGACTCCCTCGTCCACCCCTTTGCTGGCCCTTCATACAAGCCCTCGTCCGCCGCAACAGATCCGCCTCACCGAAAGCACTGTACAACGCGACCGCCGAAGCCTTCGTCCATTGCACCGGACCCGCTCCACGGACACCATATTCAACTCCACCGGCCCTGATTTACCGACGTTGCAGCCTCGTCAGGTTATTTCGATTTGTACTCCTTTGGTTTTTCTCTTTATCGTGCAACTGTTCACTTACCACAGATGAGCTTTCTTGTATGTCGACAGGCGCCGCAACCGTAGCACCGGAGCCGGTTCAGCAACGGCGACAGCCGGCCCAAACTCAACCGCAACACGAGCACCATCGACGATCCTTAGCTATCAAGTATGACAACAATACCCATAGGCCGCTGAGAATCAGGTACTATTATCCAACGGCTGGCGCCTACATTCACTTTCCTAGCATAAGCACCGCACCTTTGAATTTCTTTAGGGCATCATTCATTTTTTCATGAGACGCGTTATTCTGCTTACACCTGTAGGGCCATACTTCTGGCAGTGAACATGTTACATCTGCTAAATTACATACCAGTGCACATATACTTAATATGCTTTAGTTTTGTTCGGATGCCACCTGTTGGTTCCATCAGACTGCATAATCTTCTCTATGCTTAATTACACATCAGCAAACTAGCATGTGGTTCTGCTACTTTTTGTTTGTTTTACCCTACATTTTCTGATGCTAGCTATTACATCACTGCTCCGAGCCTCTGTTCATTACTTGTTTGTGTGTTCTTGATCTTCCCAAGTTGCATGACTAATTTGATGCTTCTATTAATTATGGAGCTGCCAACCCCATCAAGCAAAATATTTGTTCTTTTGGGGCTGGCACCTCGAACAAGCATAAAAATAGAGGGAAGCAGATATATTGTCGTGTATGCACACACCCTTCTTTCATTAGTTTAGATGAACCATTGATGATCAATTCGGACCAGTGCATGCGATTAAAATTAATTTTACCTAAGTAGATGGTGCAGAATAAACTACAACAACTAGATTTGCAACCACGGGATGCTAACGATATCTTCAAAGAACATTGCAACAGCAGCTAGGCTTCACAGCAACATATGGTAAGCCAGTTTGTTTTAGTACATGTGAAATGTAATGCGAGTGGGCTTCTTTCTTGGCTTGTGCCCTCAACGTGTAATCCTATCGAATTACAAATAGTTCAGTTGTCTGCTTTGCTGTATTGCTTGATTCGAATGCTTATTTGTTGTTACGCTATACCTGAGTTGGCCAATATGTCAGCAGTGCCTGTTGTACTATCGTAAAGAAATGCATGCCTATTTCATTTGAGTCCTTAACTTTTCCTCTCAACTTCATCACAAGACTGTCTTCATAGTTTATATGAGGCCACACTGTTAAGTGCTTTCTCAGATAATTTCAACTGCTTAGATGCCTTGGCAACTTAAATATAGCGGTTGTACACTCCCTTTCAACTAGGGATGTTAACTAGGTCCCGTTTAATCCTGATTAAAGTCCACTAGTGGTATGATAGTTCAAAAGATTTTTTGTTTTTTGAGGAAAATGAACTAGGGAGGTAGCAAAAACTAACTAGATGGGACTGGCGGATGTCATTTATTTGCCACTTACATCCCTAGTTTCATCTTACCATTTTAATTTCTTTTTGGCTGATGCTGCTTCGAACCATTTAAATATAGTTTGCCATGCTCGGCAATAATTCGTCTGTCGTTTACCATGTAAGCTTACTACCTGGATCATACGTTAACCATCTCTTACTGATGTCCAGTGGAAACCTTTCAGGATGCCATTCACACTAGGACACAATGTACAACACCAGAATCTATTTGTGGAAGCAGTGTGCCATCCATGTTACCAGATGGTAGCAGTTCAGAGGCAACACCGCCGGAGAGCAGTCTGAGCACAGATATTATAGTGCTTGAGGCTCTACTAGAGGCAGAAAGAGATGGTGTGGCTGCCATGAATGAGGTAATCTTTATCTTGAGGCTGGAAATTACGGAATTAGCGTCACACATTATGCAAGCAACCCAAGAATTGGAGGAAGTAAGAATGTTGCATGTGAAGACGGAGGAGGTCCTGCTGTTTCTTCTATCTGAAGCCCAAGGTAATCCCGGTTCTTCTTTAGATACCAGTTGAAATTGTCATTAGATTATTGTACTTGCATGTTGTGTCATGTCTCTGAATGGATTATGTTGCAAGAACCCCTATGTTGTCCATGTGTTGTAATGATCCGAATTTTTTAGGCAAGGTAATCCTCAGTACTTGTATGATTGACATAAGGTGAACTATTTTTCGTGTGAGCATATTGTATTGGATGAAATAACTGTTTGACTCAGAGTGTATCCAACCTACTGAATTCGAAGATCACGGCATTTCTAAATCATAATCATATATAAAGGTGGAATAAATCTTTGTTGTGGTTTTGACGAAATAAATAACAAAACGTATAATTATCTGTGGATATTCGTAATTGAATACAAATTGGATTTGAATTTAGTTTGCCAGGTCCCAAGGCACACGTGAATGCTAATTCTCCCAAGTTTTGAACGAAGCGGCTAAACACCCACTATAATTTGTGGGCTGCCGGAAGCAAGTGTTTGTGAGATGGAAATTACTGTCTACCCCTCACACTTGACATCCTTATCAACCGGATTTACACTGCTGTCGATAGGGGTAGACTAGTAACTTCAATCAGACATGACACGACGGCCTCTGAGCCCATTCAGACACGGTGGGCGCCAAACGTGGGCGGCAAAACACATTTGATTCAAACTCGTCCGAAAGACATGTGTCTCTTCCTCCATTTCCCCATTCATACACGGTGGGCGGCAAAACAAACTCTCCTCGTTCGAAATCGATGTAGGCTAATATTTTCAATAGGGGCAGATGTGTAACTTCCATCAGATGTGACACAACCGCCCTACCTGTCAGCCCCATTCATACACCGTGGGCGCCAACCATGGGCGACAAAACACCCTCTCCTCGCCTGAAATAGTTACCGGCAAATATTTGGGAGATGCGAGATTACCGTCCTATCCCCAACCGACGCGATGTCTGAAATTTTAAACATGGGATAAGTTCATAACATTCCCCCATTTCAGAGAAGCACGTCCCAAAGTTTGAGATCCCCCCCTCCCCTCCATTTCCCCATTCATACACCGTCGGCGGCATGACAACCTCCACACTGCGGCCAGCCTCCTCCATCCGCCACCCCATCCTCCACCTTGTCGGAGCCGCTACCCCTACCCCGTCGTCCACTGCAAGAGATGGACGTCTCTCATCCATGGAACTGGACCAGGATCCTTTCATCGCCTCCTCTTGCATCATCGGTGCCGTCGTCCACCTTGTCGTTGCCGCTCCTACGACCGCCTCGTCCACGGCAACAGGATATATCCCCCGACCCGGTTGTCTGCCGTCTAAAGTCTTCTTCCCCGCCGCCAACAGACACCGCACCCGTAGCACCCTCAATGTATCAGCATAGGTGAGGGAGTCCTGGATTAGGGGGTCTCCGGACAGCCGGACTATATCCTTTGGCCGTACTATTGTACTATGAAGATACAAGATTGAAGACTTCGTCCCGTGTCCGGATGGGACTCTACTTGGCGTGGAAGGCAAGCTAGGCAATACGAATATGTATATCTCCTCCTTTGTAACCGACCTTGTGTAACCCTAGCCCCCTCCGGTGTCTATATAAACCGGAGAGTTTTAGTCCGTAGGACAACATACAATCATACCATACGCTAGCTTCTAGGGTTTAGCCTCTCCGATATCATGGTAGATCAACTCTTGTACTACACATATTATCAAGAATAATCAAGCAGGACATAGGGTTTTACCTCCATCAAGAGGGCCCGAACCTAGGTAAAACATCGTGTCCCCTGCCTCCTGTTACCATCCACCTTAGACGCACAGTTCAGGACCCCCTACCTGAGATCCGCCGGTTTTGACACTGACATTGGTGCTTTCATTGAGAGTTCCTCTATGTCGTCGCCGTTAGGCTTGATGGCTCCCTCGATCATCGATGGCGATGCTATCCAGGGTGAGACTTTTCTCCCCGGACAAATCTTTGTGTTCGGCGGCTTCGCACTGCGGGCCAACTCGCTTGGCCATCTGGAGTAGATCGAGAGTTACGCCCCTGGCCATCAGGTCAGGTTTGGAAGCTTAAACTATACGGCCGATATCCGCGGAGACTTGATCTTCGACGAATTCGAGCCCCTGCCTAGTGCGCCACACGGCCACGATGAGCATGATTTAGCTCTGCCATCGGACGGTGTCCAGGAGATCGCGCCGGCAACCGCTTCGACCCTCAATTCGGAGCCAGCTGCGCCTTCCATGGGCGGGTGGATAGACCCCGTCATGGAGGCCGCGCTCTCATCGGCGATCGAGCCAAGTATCGAACTTACCCTTCACAAGAGTCGTGATGCCGGATTGCCGGATTCCTCCCCGGTCACAGACTCCGAACCGCCTTCGCCCGTGCCTATTGCATCCGATTGGGCGCCGATCATGGAGTTTACCTCCGCGGATATTTTTCAGCACTCGCCCTTCGGCGACATACTGAACTCATTAAGGTATCTCTCCTTGTCAGGAGAATCCTGGCCGAACTATGTCTGGCAGGATTGGGATGCGAATGACGAAGAAATTCGCCGCCCACCCACCACCCACTTAGTAGCCACTGTCGATGACTTAACCGACATGCTCGACTTCGACTCCGAAGACAAAATGGTATGGACGACGATGCGGGAGACGAAGAGGAACCACTGCCCACGGGGCACTGGACAGCCACCTCATCATATGATATATACATGGTGGACACACCCAAAGAAGGCAATGGCAACGAGTCAGCAGAGGATGACCCCTCCAAGAAGCAACCCAAGCGCCGATGTCAGCAGCGCCGCTCTAAGTCTCGCCAAAGAAAAAGTGGTGACACCGGCACAGGAGATAATACCACTCCGGACAGTGCCGAAGATGACAACAATCCCTCCAGCAAGATTTAGGGCAGGAGGATGGAGAAGCCAGCCCTCCCGAGAGAGTGGCAGATGGAGAGGCGGTGGATGATAATTAAATGCCTCCCTCCGAAGACGAGGCAAGCCTCGACGATGACGAGTTCGTCGTTCCTGAGGATCCCGTCGAACAAGAGCGCTTCAAGCGCCGGCTTATAGCCACGGCAAATAGCCTTAAGAAAAAGCAACAACAGCTTCAAGCTGATCAAGATTTGCTAGCTGACAGATGGACCGAAGTCCTTGCGGCCAAGCAATATAAACTCGAATGCCCCTCCAAGAGTTACCCAAAGCGTAGCCTGCTACCCCGACTGGAGGAGGAAGCACTCAAACCTACAACTCCAGCATATGATGCGGCTGACCGGCCACCTCGTGGCCGCGATAGAGAGACATTTCAGCCAAAAGCTCAGCCCGCACTCTGATGCCACTCAAATAAAAATGACAAGGCACGAGGAAACATGCCAGACCTGCGAGACAAATTGGAGGACAAAGCAAAAAATGCAAGATCAATCTATGGATCACGAGGGTGCGCCACTATGCGAGACGATAACCGTCACGCGGGATACAGAAAAAGTAAATTCGATCGGGCCAAACACAGCGGACGAGACTCATTTGAGTTGCGTCGTGATATAGCCCAGTACAACGGCGCCGCGCACCCCCTATGCTTCACAGACGAAGTAATGGATCATCAAATCCCAGAGGGTTTCAAACCTGTAAATATGGAATCATACGACGGCACAACAGATCCTGCGGTATGGATCGAGGATTTCCTCCTGCGCATCCACATGGCCCGCGGTGATGATCTACACACCATCAAATACCTCCCACTCAATCTTAAAGGACCAGCTCGGCATTGGCTCAATAGCTTGCCAGCAGGGTCCATTGGTTGTTGGGAAGATCTGGAAGCCGCATTCCTCGACAACTTCCAGGGCACTTAAGTGCGACCACCAGATGCCGATGACTTGAGCCACATAATTCAGCAGCCAGAGGAATCGGCCAGGCAATTCTGGACATGGTTCCTAACAAAGAAGAATCAAATCGTCGACTGTCCAGATGCAGAGGCCCTAGCAGCTTTTAAGCACAACATCCGTGACGAGTGGCTCGCCCGATACCTTGGCCAGGAAAAGCCGAAATCTATGGCAGCCCTCACGACATTCACGACCTGCTTTTGCACGGGAGAAGACAGCTGGCTGGCTCGCAGCAATAACATATAAAAGAACCATGGTACTTCAGATACCAAGGATGGCAATGGCAGGTCACGTCGCAACAAACACAAGCGCCGCATTAACAGTGACAATACCGAGGACACGGCAGTCAATGCCGGATTCAAAGGCTCTAAACCCGGTCAGTGGAAAATCCATTTAAAAGAAGAACTCCGGGCCCGTCCAGTTTGGATCGTATACTCGACCGCTCGTGTCAAATACACGGCACCCCCGACAATCTAGCCAATCACACCAATAGGGATTGTTGGGTGTTCAAGCAGGCCGGCAAGTTAAATGCCGAAAACAAAGATAATGGGTCACATAGCGATGACCAAGAGGAGTCCCGGCAGCCGAACACCGGAGGACAGAAGAGGTTCCCCCCACAAGTGCAGACGGTGAACATGATATACGCAACCCACATCCCCAAGAGGGAGCGGAAGCATGCGCTAAGGGACGTATATGCGTTGGAGCCAGTCACCCCAAAGTTCAACCCATGGTCCTCTTGCCCGATCACCTTCGATTGTCGGGACCACCCCACTAGTATCCGTCATGGCGGATTCGCCACACTGGTCCTAGACCCAATCATTTACGGCTTTCACCTCACTCGAGTCCTTATGGATGGCGGCAGCTGTCGGCGTTCTGGGAACGGGGGTCCCCTAACTTGCCTGCCTGCGGCCTGCGGCGTGGCTCAAAGGGGGGGGGCCAGCACGGCCCATCTTCATCAACACAGACCCAAGACCCTCGCGAGGGGCCAAGCCTCGCGGGGCGGACGACATGGAGTTTCCTTAGGTACAGCCTCATCAGGCTGGCTCGCGAGGAGGTGGAGAGATCAAGGCGGGGTACCTCATGAGGTGCCCGTGACACAAGCCATGACGACCAAAGGCGCCAGGCGGGTGCCAGCCTGCGCAGTGTCCTCCTTTCCTCTTTGGTGCAAAGGGAGCAAGCGCAGCCGCGGAGTACCGAGGCATCAGGCAAAGGTTGCCATTTTGGTGCAACAAAACCAAGACTAGGAGGACTTCAAGATGGAGGTCATTGTGGAGCCCAAGACGGCGTCACCACTAGAGCTTTGTGCAGGCAAAGACTACTTTTGTCAGGATAGCTAGTACTAGTTGTCCCCCTTCAAATTAGCCCGCCATTGTTGGCTCCCTTCCCGCTCGATATTTGGGAAGAGGACCAGGGCCTCTATAAATAGGACCAGCCACCCACAGGGCAAAAGGGGGGGAAGAGAGAGAGTTTTAGGGGGATCGAGACCAGCGATAGAAGAGAGAGAGAGAGAGAGAGAGAGAGAGAGAGAGAGAGAGAGAGAGAAGGGTGACTGAACTCCTCCCAGCAGTTCATTTCCCCAGCCAAGAACAGACCCTCGCGAGGTTGTTCTTCCTTGTATTGTTCCTCATCATCAGCCCAAGAGGCAATCCACCACACTACACACTGGAGTAGGGTATTACACCACAACGGTGGCCCGAACCAGTATAAACCCTGTGTCTCTTGTGTTGTTCTTTCCATAGCTTAGATCTTAGCGAGGCGGAGGGGTGCAGGTAGGTAGGAGGCGAAATCTCCGCGCACACCCCAGTGTTCGAACCTCAAGGGTCTACCGGAACCCGAAATCCGACATTTGGCGCGCCAGGTAGGGGAGCGCGGGAATCCACCTTCTACCGCTTCGTGCCCCGTCGCGTCGTCATCACCATGTCCGGCAACCAGGCGGGCAACCCAGATCCATGGGCGGCGTGGCCCACCCGCACAGAGCCGCTCGCCTCGGGCGACGCCGTGCCCCAGGCAGCTTGCGGTCCGCAGGGCGACGCAGACAGGCTTCAACAGCTCTCATACCGCGGTAGGTGCGGTCGACAGCAAGGGCCTCCAATCATGCCGCGACCACGACACCGTACACCCGCCGGGAGCAGGCGAACTCGAGGGCCACGCTCACGGTGGCCCGAGAGCTGGTACAGTGCAGGCTGCTGGAGGGCGGCCGCAACATGCTGCTGGAGCGGGTGGCAGAGCTCCTGGGCTTCGCCGCCACGGGGGCTCACCCCTTCTGCACCCAGCTCCCATCTCAAGCCTAGGGCGGCCCGCGTGGGGGCTCCGCGCGCGCCCGCGGGCTCCAAGGCTACTCCAACGCCAGCGAAGCTGTCAGCACCGGACCGGCGGCGGCGCTGCCCCCGTTCCCGGTCCGCGAAGAAGAAGGACTCGACGCGACCCGCGGCCCCAGTGGACAGCCACGCTGCCACCCCACGGTGGGCGCGTCAGGCAGGACCGCGCGGCATGCGGAGCACTACGGCGTGGCCTTCGGGATGACGGCGCCAGAGGAATACGTGCCCCTCATGATGGACCAAGGACACCCTCACGAGAGCGAACAAGGCTCGCTCCTCAGCCCAAGCTGGGGGGACGAGGCGCCAGAAGTTGAGCCTTTCCAGGAGCCCCGGGACAGTCCCACTGGCCATGCTGGAGGCAACGATTATCGGGTACCGCTAATTCTTCAGGAGCAGGCATACGCTAACCATGGATCGCAGGAGGTGCAGGTCGCCATAGCGAGCAGCTGCCCCACTCCCACAGTCTCCTACCCCTCGGGAGGAGGGCGCAGGGGGCTGCAGGAGAGGGGCCGAGATCCGACATCACCACCGCGGCGTTCGGAGCAAGGTGTTCTCAGCAGGTAGGCCCTCTGCTGGGGAGGTGCCTCAGGGCCTGCCCCTGGCGGAGGACCCGTGGTCATCGGGGGAACCGCTGGCGACCGCTCTACCCCATCGGCGGCGTCCTGGTTTCCGGTCATCGTTGATGGCACTAGAGTGTGGTGCAAGGCGGGCCCTCATCTGGCGATATGAAGCAAGGCCAGTACCTATGAATTAGGCCCAGTGCTTGTGAAGCTCACCGACCCATGACACTCTCACGTAATAATGAGTGGTGTTGTACACGCCCTGGAGTCTCAGGGGTGCCGGCATCAGGCCCTGGGGCTCCCTCCCACGCCCTAGGGCTCCCTCCCACGCCCAGTGCCGGCACTTAGCTCCGTGCTGGTGAGAAGACGTCCAAGACTAGATTAGGTGCCGGACGCGGCCTTTTGTCTGCTTTCGTTGCTTTTCCCCTTGGTTGTCGCTTTCCCCCGCTGGATTCAAGTTGGATTCGAATTTGAGATTTGCGTGTGTTCGGGGAAGGGGTGCTTAGTCTCGTTCGAGCAATTTCTCGCGTTTTGGTTACCACTTCGCCTCAGTTGCCTCCCCTCGTGAGCCCCTCGCGAGCCGGGTCAGGCCTAGCTTGCGCGCAGCCCAGACTGCCGCCGCCGCGTCCTCTCAGGAGGGTGTTTAACTGCAGGTCCTACGGATCCAATTAGGGAACACTCGGGACACCACAACCTCCCACAGGCTACCTCAGGGCCAGCACGGGACAAAGGTAAACTAGCCGACCAGCGCGTCGCTTAAGCCAACCACTTGGCGCGGGCACATGGGCAATGTAGCGTCTACTAATACGATGAACACAAGTTTTACATGAGGGGCTCCCCCTCCAAAATGCTCTCACAGCCATCAGGCCAAAACCTGAGTTCTATTCATGCAGGGTAAGGAAGCAGGAAGGATGCACAATCAGTCGGATAAATCCCCCAATGCGTCCTCAAGAGCACCACCCGAGCCGTTGCTGGCGTCGCTGAACTCGCCATCGCTGTCCGCATCGCCGCCAGTGGCGTCAGGGCCGTTCACCACACTGCCCTCATCGGCAGCTACGATCACGCCGTCGTTGTCTGAAGCAAAGGCCCTGATAAGAGCATCCACATTGTCTTCCACCCAGTGCGCCAGGTCACCTCGGACGGCCTGGGGGACTGGGGCGATGGCGGCGTCAAAATCGAAGTGGGGATCCATGTTCCGGAGATGGCTGAAGACGCGAGAAAAGGCACGCCCGAGCAGGGCACGGCTCCTCTCCTCCACCAACCTGTCAGCCCTGACCGACCGCGCCTCCAGCTGCGTCACCACGTCAGTGAAGAACTGAAGATTGCCGGCGTAGTTGACTGTATGCGGCTCGCCAACAGCCGCCTCGCAGATGTTACCCAAGGCTGTGTTGGCTCTCTCCCGGAGCGTGGTGAGCATGGGGCCGTGCTCATGCTCCAGGATCCGCCGCTGATGTATCTCATCCACATTCTGGCGCGTGACGGCCTCAGCCTCCTCCACCCGCTGGCGAATAAGGAGCACCTCGGCATGGGAGGTGGTTAACTCACCTTGCGCCACCTCAAGGGCGGCCCGGAAAGCATCGGCCCGCCGTGTCGCCTCCTCCAGCTTGGCTCTCAAGGCAGCAGTCCTGCCTTCAGCCTCGGCCCGGATCAACCCCAGCTTCTCCTCGAACTCGTGCTCGAGGTTCAAATGCGCCATCGCCACCCGACGTCCGACCTCCTCTAGGACATGGGCTTCCTGTGCAGCGACATCATCCTCCGCCTGAGTCACCAAGTGTTCCCTCGTCTCCAGACACTCGTACTCGTGGGTACGTTCGGCAGCTTCCAGCGTCAGCGCCTCCTCACGCTTCTGGAGCTCTGCTGAGTCGCCAGAGGCCACCTTCATCGACGCGAGGGCTGCCTCGCGCAGCTCCACCTGCTCCTCCAGTGAGTGGCACCAGGCCTGGAGCTCCCGAGCCCGCTCCTCCGCCGCCTTTCACCGCCGGTTGGCTTCCCGGGCCTCCTCAGCGGCCCAAGATCGGGCCTCCTAAGAGGCCACCAGCGACACCTTGGCCTCTGCATCGTCAAGATCGCGCTAACGGCACGCAAGGGTGATGGCGCCCTCCAGCTCGCGCCTCTCTGTGGCCAGGCGCAGGCCCTCGGCCTCAAGGTGCGCGTCTTCATCAGCAAGCTCCTCACCAAGCAGGCTTACTGCGTCAACCGCCCTTCGAAGGAATCCTTGGCGGAGAGCGCGACGCCCCCGAGCACGCTCGAGCATGTTTTCCACACCATCATCTGCCCCAAGCAAGTGCCGGGGGCCACGAATCAGCACTCCCCCTCCGGGCTGGGGGCTGGGGGCTGGCACCCTCGCGACGGCCGGGCACGCCGCGCCAGAAGCCCGGCCTGGAGCCAGCCCGTCCCCAGGTGAAGAGCGCAAGGAGCGCCTCAGCCAATCGCAGTCCACGACCAGGTGAGAATCCCACGGCAGGCTGGCTATGCCACGAGAAGGCCTGCGGAAGAGGATCGCGAGGTGCGCAGGGCCACGATGCGCCTCGGGACGTTCCGCCTCTTCGATCACCCTCACCACAAGGGCTCTGCTGCTCGGGGCGCTTGAGGACGATGGAGGGGGAGAAGCCAAGGGGGACGGCACCTCAGCCGTCTCCGCAAGCTCGGACGGAAGGGGCCTGTGGAGCAAGGGTCAGTAAAAGCAACAGAAGGATCGGGAGCTGGGAAAGGAGAAGGCTTACTCATCAGTGGCAAAGTACTTCCTACGATTCAGCAGGCGACAAGGGTAATCGTCGCCCAGGGCCTCCCTTCTCTTCCGGAGGGCCTCAAAGTCCACGCGGAAGCGGCCCAAGAGTTGGGTGCAGGGATCAACCTGCGACAAAGACGGAGCGTCAAGGCGATCTGCGTCAGGGGAAGCAGCTGGAGCCTCAGGGGCCTCGGTCGCAGGCGCTTGTCGGATTTCGGGTTCCGGCAGACCCTTGAGGTTCGAACACTGGGGTGCGCGCGGAGATTCCGCCTCCTACCTACCTGCTCCCCTCCGCCTTGCTAGGATCTAAACTATGGAAAGAACAACACAAGAGACACAGGGTTTATACTGGTTCAGGCCACCATTGTGGTGTAATACCCTACTCCAGTGTGTGGTGGATTGCCTCTTGGGCTGATGATGAGGAACAATACAAGGAAGAACGGCCTCGCGAGGGTCTGTTCTTGGCTGGGGCGATGAACTGCTGGGAGGAGCTCAGTCACCTTTCCCTCTCTCTCTCTTTCTGATCTTCTCTCTCTGCTCCCCCTTTGCTCTGTGGGTGGCTGGCCCTATTTATTGAGGCCCTGGTCCTCTTCCCAAATATCGAGCGGGAAGGGAGCCAACAATGGCGGGCTAATTTGAAAGGGGGCAGCTAGTATCATCTATCCTGACAAAAGTAGTCTTCGCCTGCGCAAAGCTCTGGTGATGACGCCGTCTTGGGCTCCACAGTGACCTCCATCTCGTAGTCCTCCTGGTCTTGGTCTCGTTGCACCGAAATGGCAACCTTTGCCTGATGCCTCGGTACTCCGCGGCTGCGCTTGCCCCCTTTGCACCAAAGAGGAAGAGAGGACACTGCGCGGGCTGGCACCCGCCTGCTGCCCCCGGTCGTCATGGCTTGCGTCACGGGCACCTCATGAGGTACCCCGCCTTGATCTCTCCGCCTCCTCGTGAGCCAGCCTGACGAGGCCGCGCCTGAGGAAGCTCCGCGTCGTCCGCCATGCGAGGCTTGGCCCCTCGCGAGGGTCTCGGGTTTGTCTTGGTGAAGATGGGCCGCGCTGGGCCCCCCTTTGAGCCACGCCGCAGGCCGCAGGCAGGCAAGTCTGGGGACCCCCGTTCCCAGAACGCCGACAGCACTGAGGGCAGCTGCTCGTCACCCTCAGCCTCAGCGGCACGGGCCCCGAGAGCTGCTCCCTCATGGGCATCTCCCGGCGCCGGCACCCTGCCGGGAGCCCCCTCGGCCTCTGGCGCCTCATGCCTCCCTGCTCCGCTGCTCGAGGAAGAGCCACCTTGGCCGATTGGAAGGGCAGTAACCACCATTGGGTTCTCGCGAGGCCCCTGGAGGCCGGCGGGGCGCGACCCCCACTCATCAAAGATAGGCACCTGCTTCAGAAAATCGCCCCTGCTCTGGCAGAGGTACAGCAAGGCCCCTCCCTGCTGGATGCTGCCAGGATTGGGGTCCCCAGTCAGGGTCAAGAGTGCTGTCCTCAGCACTTCAGGAGTCAGGTCCTCTTCCTGGAGCCTCATACGATCATCGCGCCTGCTGAAGGCCCACATCCGGCGGGAGTGGCACTGGAGAGGATCGACGCGGCGTAGCAGGAACTCCTTCACCACCTTGGGCACTGTTGCGCCAAGCGACCTCAAGAACGCGAAGCGGTGCCAGACGAAGACGAGCCGGGGGCTCTCAAGTGTCTCCTGGCCCTAGCCCAAATTGGGGACGGCAGGAGCAGGGGGCTGGGCACCCCTGCGTCCACATACAGCCACGGCTCACGAAACCCAGCCGCGGGCAGGGGGAGCTTGAAGTCAATCCCAGAGGCCGCTATCTCAGACACGGCAACGAAGCTCACGCATGCCCAGCATTGGGTAGGGTCGACAAGGCGCAGCGAGAAGAAGTGGTGCAGCAAGGCAACCGAAGGAAGGATGCCCATCATAGCCTCGCAAACAAAGGCGAAGACCGAAAGGAGGGTGATGGATTCAGGACCTAGATGCATCATTTGGATATGATAGTGGGAAAGCACGGCATTGAAGAAATCTGAAAAGGGAGGAACCAGACCCGCCCACAAGGCATCGGCAAAATACGGGAGCTCGGTGACTATCCTATCGATGGAGAAGTGGGATGCGGGCCAGGCTGTCGTCCTCCCACATTCGTTGAAGATAGTGGCCAGAGCCGAGCTAACCTTGCCTAAGCCCTCGGCGGGGACCGCCAACGGCGGTGGACAAGGCGGAGGCACGGGTTTCTTCCCTCTTCCCTTCTTCGTCTGAGCCATGGCGATGGGAAGGGGGGGGGAAGGTTCGAGATTGGGTTGAAAACAGAAGCTGGAGTTCGAGCGGAGGAAGGATAGAGGGTGCTTGCGCAACAGAAGGGGGAGCGACTGTGTACAACTATGAGTCCGCCTAGCATGGTGCAAAATAAGGGGGGCGTGGGGGAACAGTACCGCCCACGTCCAATCAATCTCCACGCGGCGCCCAAGGCCGCAGGCTGTTAGGGCCCGCGGCAGTTCGCTCTTGCCCTTCCGCCTCCCTGCACGGCCAAGTCCGGGCGCGCCTTGGGCCCGGGGGCTACTGTCGGCGTTCTGGGAACGGGGGTCCCCAGACTTGCCTGCCTGCGGCCTGCGGCGTGGCTCAAAGGGGGGGCCCAGCACGGCCCATCTTCATCAACACAGACCCAAGACCCTCGCGAGGGGCCAAGCCTCACGGGGCGGACGACACGGAGCTTCCTCAGGTACGGCCTCATCAGGCTGGCTCGCGAGGAGGCGGAGAGATCAAGGCGGGGTACCTCACGAGGTGCCCATGACGCAAGCCACGACGACCAAAGGCGCCAGGCGGGTGCCAGCCCGCGTAGTGTCCTCCTTTCCTCTTTGGTGCAAAGGGAGCAGGCGCAGCCGCGGAGTATCGAGGCATCAGGCAAAGGTTGCCATTTCGGTGCAACAAGACCAAGACCAGGAGGACTGCAAGACGGAGGTCATTGTGGAGCCCAAGACGGCGTCACCACCAGAGCTTTGTGTAGGCGAAGACTACTTTTGTCAGGATAGCTAGTACTAGCTGTCCCCCTTCAAATTAGCCCGCCATTGTTGGCTCCCTTCCCGCTCGATATTTGGGAAGAGGACCAGGGCCTCTATAAATAGGACCAGCCACCCACAGGGCAAAAGGGGGGGGGAGAGAGAGTTTTAGGGGGGTCGAGACCAGCAATAGAAGAGAGAGAGAGAGAAGGGTGACTGAACTCCTCCCAGCAGTTCATCGCCCCAGCCAAGAACAGACCCTCGCGAGGCTGTTCTTCCTTGTATTGTTCCTCATCATCAGCCCAAGAGGCAATCCACCACACCACACACTGGAGTAGGGTATTACACCACAACGGTGGCCCGAACCAGTATAAACCCTGTGTCTCTTGTGTTGTTCTTTCCATAGCTTAGATCTTAGTGAGGCGGAGGGATGCAGGTAGGTAGGAGGCGAAATCTCCGCGTGCACCCCAGTGTTCGAACCTCAAGGGTCTGCCGGAACCCGAAATCCGACAACGGCAGCCTGAACCAGCTTTATCAGGACACAGTGTGCAAAATGGGTATTGACCCCTCAAGGATCAAACCCACAAAATCGACCTTCAAAGGCGTCATACCAGGTGTAGAGGCCCATTGCACAGGCTTAGTCACACTGGAAATGGTCTTCGGATCCCCGGATAACTTCCGAAGGGAGGAGTTAATCTTCGATATAGTCCCTTTCCGCAGTGGCTATCATGCACTACTCGGGCGAACCGCATTTGCGAGATTCAATGCGGTACCGCATTATGCATACCTTAAGATCAAGATGCCAGGACCTCGGGGGGTCATCACAGTTAATGGAAACATAGAGCACTCTCTCCGTACGGAGGAGCACACTGCGGCCCTCGCATCAGAAGCGCAAAGTAGCCTCTTAAGGCACTCCATCAGTTCGGTGATTCAAGACCCCGACACCTTCAAGCGCGCCCGGAGTAATCGGCAACAAGACCGCCTCGCACGTTCAGAGCTTGCATAGCAATGCGGCCCCCACCCCAGCACCAGCCAAACTGCGAAATCCGTGCCACGCGTACATAACTACGCCTTAAAAATAGCATGGGCATAGGTGGGGAGGGGGGCACGACTACGGCACGCCCCAAGACGTGGCTTAACCGCACTAGGGGCTTCCCACTTTGTTATTTTTCTCTCTTTCAGGACATCAATCTCTGGAAACCCTGTCCGGCAGTATGATGGCCGAACACATGATGCAGCAACCAAGGGGGCAGAAAGCTACATCGCACCATGGAACTCCCAGGTGGATTATGATAACGAGTGAAATACTTGCTTTAATACAATTCCTCAGCTTGCCCTTGGAGGGGACATGTCAAATAGTCCTACTTTTTTGCTTATCGCACTACTTGTATCATTATGCTCTAGTGCACCTTTTTGAATAAACAATGCATAGCACTAGACTATTATTGCATTCTCTATTCTTCTTTTATATATATATATACATACGTTCATTCATGACATCCAGCACCCATACACTCTGGTATGGCCGATACGCTAGGGGCTTAAGCATACCCCATAATACGGCCTGAGAAGTCCGAACACTTTAGACAGTGCGGCACCCCAAACTTATAGCATTATATGCATCAGCTCCAAATCATGTCTTGGGTCAATAGTTGGGTTTGCCCGGCTCCCATGTTTTGGTACCTTACGTTCCGCTATATCGGCTAAGGTAGCACTGGGAGAACTACTGCGATTGTGCCCCAGTTTTGTTGGGCTAAGCACCTTAGTAGAGAAAGCTAAAACTGATTGTCATGATAAGGTGAGAGACCGGTCGTTGTTCAAGAGGTTTCGAGTCCCTAAAGACTTATGCCGCTTAGAGCGAGGAGTCGGCTTTGTCCGGCTTAAGGCGTGTATAGCGCCCCGAATTCGGCCTTCCGAATACTAGGGGCTTCCCTAAAATTTAAAATTATAGAATTCTATGGCTAAGTGAGAGTGATAAAGCATTACAGTCCGATTTCCTTGTTCGTTGTGCTGAGCACCTCCCTTGAAGGACCCAAATATGGGAACAAGAGTGCTCAGGTTTATCCCGAACACCCCAGCACTCGTGGCACGGGGGCAGAAGCCAACGACTAGCCATCTCTCAGATAAGATAAACAGCCGAACAGAAGGTAATATTTTAAATTCAAACCAGCATTGCATAGCGCATATGAACAAGTTTTCATAATACAGGATCACACGAGCAAGTTCATTCAAATATTACATCTTTCGCACACTCGTCCGCTACAAGACGGGCACCCTTCAGGACACCCTCATAGTACATCTCGGGGTGGCGATGCTCCTTGCCCTGCGGCGGCCCCTCCTTCACCAGCTTCTCGGCATCCATCCAGGCCCAGTGCACCTTTGCACGGGCAAAAGCCCGACGTGCACCTTCGATACAGAAGGACCGCTTGATGACTTCCAGCCGAGGGCAGGCATCTACAAGCCGCCTCACCAGGCCGAAGTAGCTGTTGGGAAGGGCTTCGCCAGGCCACATCCGGACTATAAAGCCCTTCATGGCCTGTTCGGCCGCCTTGTGCAGCTCGACCAGTTGCTTCAGCTGGTCGCTCACAGGCATCGGGTGTTCGGTCCCAGTATACTGAGACCAGAATAGCTTCTCCATCGAGCTTCCCTCCTCGGCCTGGTAAAACTTTGCGGCATCCGACACGCTGCGGGGCAAATCTGCGAATGCTCCTAGAGAGCTTAGGATTCGGGTAAGTAACAAGTAATTTACTTTCACATGCTTGCTTTGCATATTGAATGCCTTACCCGCCGCTATCTTCCTCATCGCCTCTCCTGGAGGGCCTTGTGGGCTTCAGCCTTGGCATTCTTTGCGCTCTCAAGGGCAGCAGCAAGCTCAGACTGTCGTGTCTTCGAGTCAAGCTCCAAAGCCTCGTGCTTCGTCACGAGAGCCTGGAGCTCTTGCTGCACCTCGCCCACCTGTGCCTCCTGCTTTTCTCGCTCGGCGCGCTCCTGGGCCTCTTTGTTTTCGGCCTCGGATAGCGCTTGCTTCAGGGTTGCCACTTTGGTCGTAGCCCTTGGCAAATTCATGATGATCCTGTCATTTTGAAATCGCACCTTTTTCGTATACATATATATCTATAGACAAGGTATTACTTACCTTTGTTCTCCTCGAGCTGCCTCTTGGCAAGGCCGAGCTCTTTCTCGGACCCCTCGAGGTCCTGCTTCAGTGTGGCAACCTCCGCAGTCAGTGCGGCAGAGGTCAGCAACGAAGTCTGCATATGCATATAGACATACTTATATTAGACTCCTGCAGATATTAATTGAGCCTCTGTTCGGCTCTTCTTCGTGAACACCAAACAGAGCATCAGGGGCTACTGTGTATGCAGTAATATTTTCCGTATATTTTAAATACTTACCTCGAAGCCTGTTAGAATGCTGGCACAGGCTTCAGTCAGTCCGCTCTTGGCGGACTGAACCTTCTCGATCACCGCACTCATAACAGTGTGGTGCTCTTCGTCAATGGAAGCGCCGCGAAGCGCTCCCAGCAGGTCATTCGGTGCCTCTGGATGGGCAGAGGTCACCGGCACGGGCGTCTTACCCCTTTTGGAAGGGGCCCGCCTACCCGAGTCCGAAACCACTGGAGGTTCCGGCGCGATGTTCGGCTGAGAGCCGAACTTGGAACCCCCGGGAGCCTTGCTCCCTTTGCTCCTGGAGTCCGAAAGGTCGCCTTGAGGCGCCTCCGGGACTGTCTCCCCCCCGGCTTGGTGCCCCTTGAGATAATACCTCAGTATTTTCCGTAGGGCAAGGGGAGGAGGCGGTCGGAAGTGGATCGCTATCCATATCCGACGAATCCAAGGAGTCGTCCGACGAGGATACGTCGATACGGGCTTAGGGCGGTCTGCATAATCATATTCAGCGTTAGGAGAAGCAATGCGACAAAGGAATGCTATGAGTTACTCTGGTATCCGAATACTTACGACTTCGCCAGGGGCTTGGCCCTGAGCAGCCACTCGTCTTCGCCTTCATCGGCGGTGGTGGAGCAGTCCGGAAGAAGATTCCTTCCCTTCTTGGACCCTTAGGCCTCCCCGGTTGGGGCGGCCTTCCTTTTCTTGTCTCCCCCGACTGGAGGGGGAGAATCTTCATCTTCCTCCTTGTCTTCATGGGAGGAGGGTGTCGCGGAGTTATCGGACGATGAGTCTGATATCACCTGGCACCGGGAACTCTTTCGGGTTCCCTTGGCCTTCTTCTTGGTCTTCTCCGGCACCTTATAAGGAGCCGGAGTCAGCATCTCCGTCAGGAGAGTGTCCGCGGTGTCTTCGGGCATGGGGGGCAGACAGTCGATATGCTCCCATGCCTCCACCTAGTCCTGTTAAAGGCATGAGAGCTCAGACACAGCACATGGTTAAGCTATGGGAAATAAATATCCTGCCAAATGTACAGAACTTACCGGATTCGCAGGGCGCTTTGCGCTTAGCCCGTGGCCCTCGGTGAGAGAGGGAGGGACCTCGGCGCCCTTGAACAGCACCCTTCGGACGTACTTGTGCGTCGTGTTGAAGAGCTCGCTTAGAGTCTGGTGCCGGGCCAGGTCGAACTCCCATAACTTGAAATCCCGTTGTTGACATGGGAGGATCCGGCGGAAGAGCATGACTTCGACTATGTTGACAAGCTTAAGT
The DNA here is from genome assembly GCF_018294505.1 of Triticum aestivum. Lineage (NCBI taxonomy): Eukaryota > Viridiplantae > Streptophyta > Magnoliopsida > Poales > Poaceae > Triticum > Triticum aestivum. The sequence continues at coordinate 342,474,396 of NC_057794.1, forward strand.
TTCTTGCTTGTCATGTTCCGGATACATTTTTGGAGTCCGTCCAGCTCCACCGATAAACCCTAGGACAGGCCCTTCTCCTTCCAGGAAGTGAGCCGCGTGGGGATTCCGGATCGAAACTCAGGGGCCGCCACCCAGCTGGTGTCGCGCGGCTCGCTGATGTAGAACCACCCCGAGTGCCACCCCTTTACGGTCTCCATGAAGGAGCCCTCGAGCCATGCAACATTGGACATTTTTTCCACCATGGCTCCACCGCATTCCGCTTGTTGGCCGCCTACAACCTTCGGCTTGATATTGAAGGTCTTTAGCCATAGGCCGAAGTGGGGCCGGATGCGGAGGAAAGCCTCGCACACGACAATGAACGCCGAGATGTTGAGGATGAAGTTTGGGGCCAGATCTTGGAATTCCAGCCCATAATAGAACATGAGGCCGCGGACATATGGATGGAGGGGAAACCCCAGTCCGCGGACGAAGTGGGGGAGGAAGACCACCCTCTCGTGGGGTTCTGGGGTAGGGATGACCTGCCCCGCGGCTGGCAGCCGGTGGGCGATGTCCGCGGCTAAGTATCCGGCTCCGCGCAACTTTTTGATGTGCCCCTTCATGACGGATGAGGCCATCCACTTGCCTCCCGCTCCGGACATGTTTTGAAGAGATTTGAGGAGGAGGATGCGGACTTGGGCGCTAGAGCTCGAGTGCGCTAGAATGGATGAGCAAGGAGGAAGAAGGCGTGGGTAGAAAAAGGTGAGATCTTATCCCTTTATAAGGGCGGACTAAACTAGGCGACCCCACTAGCCTGGTAAAACTCGCTTATCCCCCAAGCGTCGTAATTGATGGCGCGGTTGGGTTACCCACGTCCGTATTGATGAGAATCCCGTAATAAGGGGAACACAATCTCTGCTTCGACAAGACGTGTCAAGAAACCGCCTCGCGTTATGTGCGGGGCTGGTTAAAGAAAAACGGTTCAAATAATTATCGGGCCGTGGTGTGATGTCATGCTGCCAAAACGTGTCAGCAGATTAGATTTACGGTAATATTATTCTCTCTATGGTGGTATGTGGAACTTATTTTGCAGGGTCGGACACTATCCTTGTATTCAAATTCTTCCGTGGTGTATTCGGAGGAGGAACCCGCCTTGCAATGCCGAAGACAACACTGCACGCCGGTCTCATCGTCATTGAAGCCTGGTTCAGGGGCTACTGAGGGAGTCCTGGATTAGGGGGTCTCCGGATAGCCGAACTATATCCTTTGGCCGGACTGTTGGACTATGAATATACAAGATTGAAGACTTCGTCCCGTGTCCGGATGGGACTCTACTTGGCGTGGAAGGCAAGCTGGGCAATACGAATATGTATATCTCCTCCTTTGTAACCGAACTTGTGTAACCCTAGCCCCCTCCAATGTCTATATAAACCGGAGGGTTTTAGTCCATAGGACAACATACAATCATACCATAGGCTAGCTTCTAGGGTTTAGCCTCTCCGATCTCGTGGTAGATCAACTCTTGTACTACACATATTATCAAGAATAATCAAGCAAGACGTAGGGTTTTACCTCCATCAAGAGGGTCCGAACCTGGGTAAAACATCGTGTCCCCTACCTCATGTTACCATCCGCCTTAGACGCACAGTTCGGGACCCCCTACCAGAGATCCACCGGTTTTGACACCGACAATAGGCCTACACGGCGTCACAAGAGAGGTGGTACTCTTCCATATGTGCTTAAGTTATTGATCTCACCTGGAAAATAGATTGTAATTTGTTTACTGTACTTTTCTTGTCCATACCAAATCGTAGTGGCTAGTTGAAAGCAAACATTGGTTGCGAAGTAGCTTTGTCCGGTTTGCACCTTCAGATCCACCATGGCACGGGCACTATACTCGAAAAGCTTATGGTTTCCCCCCTTTATATTCACTACCATCATCATAGGTGCTTCGTGTCGTGCTAGCACTGCTCCTCAAGACCTCAACCCAAAGCTTACGTGTTGAAATACGAATCTGATATGATGCTCATATCACTAAAACAGAGAATGTTTAATTGGTCACCTAATGTTCCTATATTCGTTTTGAAAAGCATGTGCACCACCCACTCGTCCAGCTAGTTCCACTTTCCTGATTTTTCTCTTGATGCTTAGGGTTTTCCCCTTTTATCTACTCTACTATGATCTGCGTAGGTGCTTTCTGTCGTACTAGCATTACTCCACCCTTCAAGCTAAACAACACAACACTCAGAATTCGAAAGCTTAGTTGTTCAAATATGATTATGATATGATACCGATACTAGTTAACCGACACATTTAATTGGTTAGCTAAAGGTCCCACTTGAGTTTCCAAATGCATGTCGCGACATATAGAGAGACAGCATAATTGCATTTCTTTGACACTTGTTGACCGTACTTTCTTGTCCATACCAAATCTTAGTTGTTATTTCAAAGCAAACGTTGGTTGCTAACTACCCTTTTCGCGGTTTGCAGCTTCAGATCTGCCATCCCACTGCCACGGTCAACACTGTACTCATCATGCTTATGTTTTCCCCATTTTATGATGACCACAAGCAGCCTGCGTGGTTCGTGTCGTAATAGCACTGCTCCACCCATCGAGCTAAACAAGCTTAGTTGTACAAATTCATATCTGATATTATTGCTGATATTAGTAAAACTAAGATATGTTTAATTGGTTAGCTAAATGTTCCTACTTTAGTTTCAAAATGCATGTGAGCCACATATGGAGAGACCCGAAAGAATAGTATTTCTCTGTGCGCTCTGGTTCAACATGGGTGGCCAACCGACATTGTATTGAAAGACTTGTAATATCTTCAATCTACTTGCTCTTCTGCTCTTCTTTAAGATGATACTCTTCTCTTGCGATCGACTGGTCAGGTCGAGTTGTTCTCCCTTAGTATATTTTGAATCTGTCAGGTCAGGTCTACTTGTTCTTCTTTACTATATGTTGAAGCTATCATCTGCGAAGTGTCATCACTTCTAGAGCTCTCATATTTTGAGTAGTAGGCCACATTATATTAATGCACACAACAAATTACAGCATGCATGGCATCTTTTAAAAGAATTGCAGAGATAGCACAAAGGGGTTTACAGGGAGGCAGTATTGGATTAGAATCACTTCTGCATTACAAAGAAAATCTCACTTGTTTTTATGTTTTCATGCATGTCAGATACTGAACATTATCAAAATGAATATGAGAATGGGCGCACGAGAAGAATATTGTGGAACGATCCACTGGCTAACAAACTTGGCATGGTGGAGGATGGCCTATCTTATTCACCCATCAAGGTGCTTGCTCTAACTTTGCAAAGTTGTATTGGTCGCACATATTTTGCATCTGACCTCTTGCATTACTTCTACTTTGTTACACCATCTGCTTAGTTTAAGCATCATATATGAGTATATGCCATACCTATCCATTTTCTGCACCTATTCCATGTGTCGTCACACTATGTTTTTCCAGTCAAATGTTGTTCTTTCGTAATAGATGTCCAAAAGGAAGAGGGGTAGTGCAGATCCTCAAGGAGTACAAACTAGGTATTTGGAAAAGGTAGTGATACCTGTTAAATCAGATAGATCAGCAGCCACAGAAAACACAAGCCCAACTGTACCACACTTTACCCCTACTCTAGTGGCAAACCCCTATTAGAACTGCTGGGAGCCCAGCGTCAGGTACTGTCTATGATATCAATTCAAAATTTGAACTCCTAAATTTCTGCTTGTGCCTTACCTTCTCTCTTGTATGAAACTAATTTCAGATGAATCTCCTTGCTTAAAGGATCATACGATCTCAAAACAATAATGGGCTCTGCATTGCTCTTGTCAGTACCTCTCTCCCTTTTGCCTTGTAACGATGTACTTAATTAATTGCTATTTGATTATGTATCATCAGTCTGCACCTGAGCTTCATTATCCTCTGTTTCTTCCAATATTATTTGATCTATATTTACTCTTTGCAAAATGTAGAATAATGGCAACGCTTATAAAGAATTTTCCTTGGGGAATTTATTGAATTATTCTTCCATCAACATGGAGAAGGGCTTTGTCCAGCCCGTGTTAACATGTAATGTAAGTTCATCCTTCTCAAGCCTTCAAACTTTGTTCTAGTATAGATTTGGATAGGCATCATTTCCTCCACTACTGTTTGTTTTGCTGTTTACATCTGATTGGATGTTTGCAACAACTACCGGTTTCAAATTGTAGTTGTAAAAACATGTTCCTTATGCAGAACAGATCCATTTATTTGCTTATATAATTGTGAAACCTGTTACGTGTCTCCTTGTTTCTCTTTCAGACTCGTATCTCTTACGCTAGGCAGAACTTTAGGGAAGATAGTGAGCCAAACCATCTTGAGGACAGCGAGATGACCCCAAGGTCCTGTCTTGATGAAGACAGTGAGTTGAAGCTACTCACTAGCGGGTGTGAGACAACCTCTGTGCAGTCGCTACCTCAATCAGTTCGACTTCTTCAGTCTCAACTTAAAGCGGAAAGGCTTACTTCAGCTCAGCTCCGACTTGAGGTCAAAGATGCAATGAAGATGTCAGAGGACTGCCGTGCGCACCATCATGCCTTAAATCTAGTGTTGATGCATCTATAGGTGACACAACTAAGGTCTACTCAGCTTCTTCAGCTGTTTGGGGGGGGGCGACCTGGCCAGGCCTAGTGCCTTCTGAAGTGCTCTCAGTTTTGTATATTCTTTTGTCAGCGCGTTAATTTGCACTGGTGGCGAATTTTGATGCGCAGTGGATGTAATATGTGTGATAGCCGTGATAGCCTAGCGCAAGTTGCTTGCTTATTTATTTCCTTGTTGTCTTGTTTATTTGTTTTCTTGTAGTCATTGCAGTTCTTTTTCCGAGGTTTGCTAGTGGCTGCAATAACCTATTTTTTAAAACTAGGCCACAATAACCATGGGCTAATATTTACTGTAGTGACACTAGGCCTCCTACGGGTCATAGAAACAATGGGCCTTCTACGGGCCGTAGAAACAATGGGCCTTCTACGGGCCATAGAAACAATGGGCCTTCTACGATCCGTATCATCAATGGGCCTTATACGGGCACTATGATCGATTGGCCAAACATGGGCCAATAACAGGCCACATAATGGCCGTAAACGGGCTAGAGTTGGAATCGTCCGTTCATGGGCCGACCATAACGGACCATCGTTAATAGGTCGTATTTGATGATGCTATGAAAACGGCCCAACGTATTAACGGACCACAAATGGGCTGACTGTAACCACGGGCTGAATTTGGCCCACAAGCAGAAAATGACAGTAAAGGGCCATAAGTAAACGAATGCTGGAAATGAGCCCAAGAATAAATGGGCTCTGAGAAGGCCGAAATATAACATGGGCTGGAAACGGCCCAATGGAATAATGGGCCGTTAATGGGTATAAAGTGATACACTGTTCATTACAGGCCAGTTTCACCATGGGCCGTTAATGGTTGTAAAGTGATACACTGTTCATTATGGGCCAGTTTCACCACGTGCCGTTAATAGGCCAAGAGTTACATAGGGCCTCATATGGGCCGAAAGACGTCATGGGCCAGAAGTGAAAACGGGCTGGAATCATATTGGGTGGCCCAGATGATGCTACTGGGCCTAATTTGGATAGGGCATAACGGGCCTTGGGTTAGCGGGCTGTAAATGGGCTATATGTGAACAGGCCGTTAATAGGCTTTACATGGGCCAGCCCACCACCTTTTGACCAAGTCAAATGGGCCGGCCTTTTCACAGGAATGGGCCTCTGTTGGGCCGTGCCACGCATCGACGTATCATAGGCGCCTTCTGTCCAATGAGTGGATGACATCTGTCCCAACGATGAGCCGACACGTGTTTCCTCCAGTCAATGATGATTTTACACGTGGAAAGTCCCCATTGGTCGTGGTTGTTAACGGGTTATCGGATCCAAAACCCGACCCGATAGCTTAACGGCATTCCGTTACGGTGGATGCCACGTGTCGGTCACCCTTGACGAAAACACTTCTGTGACGCGGGATTTATCATCATGGAAGTGGACACTTCCATGATGATAATTTTGGTAATGTCATGGAACACATCTACGACAGCACAGGTATGACTATCTTGATTCTATCATAAAATCGTCATGGATGTACATGCATGACAGAAAATGTGACCTACTATGACAAACACGTATCATCACGGAAGTGTATTTTTTTGTAGTGAGCCACGCTTGCTTCGGTCAGCGTGGGTAGGTGGCGCACTGTTGCCATGTGCGCCCCATTGTGGCGAGTTGTCTTGTCGTACGTCTGGATGGAATGGTTGCTGACCCACGACCAGCCGGCATGCGGCCAGTGAGTCGGCCGGGTCGCCACACCTAGATGGCTCGCATTAGGGAGCCGGCCAGCGATCTGTCAGGTTGAGGGGCGCCTGTCACCCCAATGTTTTAAAAAGGGACCCGGGTTCAGCTGCCTACCCGGGGGTCATCCCCCATACAGTAGTCCCCGACATTGTGAAGGCCCGCTAACTCGAAGCAGGAGGACCTTTGTAGCTTACCTCAAGGCTTACGGTTTGTTGGTGAAGTAGAAACGCCCGTCCGAAGGACGCGGGTCGCTCGGACACTGGTTTTGAAGTCATGGATGCCGGCAACACCCATTGGTTGCCGGCTTATAGAAGCCGGATCGTGGAACTCGACCAGGGCGGGAAACGGAAGCGTCCGCCACGACGTGTTCCATAATATTATCAAGCAATTTTGTGGCTTCACCCAAAGTAATTTCCATAAAAGTACCACCCGTGGCGGATCTAAGAGATTATGAGAAACAAAATTCAACCCCGCATAAAAAATTTGTATGATCATCCAACGATTTAACCCATTCGTTGGGCAATTCCTTGGCATAATTTTCATCCTTTCCCAAGATTGTGCAACATGCTCATGCTCAAGTTGCTTGAAATTGATGATCTGGGTTCTAAGGGAAATAATTTTTGTGGGCGGAAAATACTTAGTAGTGAAAGCATCTTTGGACTTATTCCAAGAATCGATACTATGGAAAGGCAATGAAGAAAACCAAATTTTTGCATGATCTCGCAAAGAGAACGGAAATAATTTCAACTTCACAACATCATTGTTCACATCTTTTTTCTTTTGCATATGGCATAATTCCATGAATATGATAAGATGGGACCTGGCATCCTCATTAGGAGTACCGGAAAATTGATCTTTCATAACAAGATTCAGCAAAGCGGTATTAATATCACAAGACTCGGCACTTGTGGCGGGGGGAGCAATCGGAGTGCCAATAAAATCATTGTTATTGGTATTGGAGAAATCACACAACTTGGTGTTCTCTTGAGTCATTGTGACTACACAACAAGATTGCACTCAAAAACAGATCCGCCAAGAAAACGCCAAATGAAAAAGAGGGCAAATAAAACAACAATTTTTTTGTGAAGTGGGGGAGAGGAAAACGAGAGGCAAATGGCAAATAATGTAAATTGTGAGGACATGGGATTTGTGATTAGGAACCTGGTAGATGTTGATGATGTCTCCCCGACAACGGCACCAGAAATTCCTTTTGATGTCTGCTAGAACTACGTCGGTATTTCCCCAAAGAGGAAGGGATGATGCAGCACAACGACGGTAGGTATTTCCCTCAGTGATGAGACCAAGGTTATCGAACCAGTAGGAGAACCAAGCAACACTACGTAAACAGCACCGGCACACAAATAACAAATACTCGCAACCCGACGTATTAAAGGGTTTGTCAATCCCTTCCGCGTAACGGCGCTAGAAATTGGCAAACAGACATGAGAGAGTTGTAATAATTTGATAGATAGATCACGCGGGAACAGGAGATAAAATAAATTGCAGCAAGGTATTTTTGTGTTTTTAGTTTAATAGATCTGAAAATAAAAGTAAAGGAAAATAGATCGCAAAGGCAAATATATTAAAGAAGAGACCCGGGGGATATAGGTTTCACTAGTGGCTTCTCTCGAGAAATATAGCAAATGGTTTAATTGATAGAACTTCAAATAATCATGACGGTATCCAGGTAATGATCATTATATAGGCATCACGTCCAAGGTCAGTAGACCGACTCCTGCCTGCGTCTACTACTATTACTCCACACATCGACCGCTATCCAGCATGCATCTAGTGTATTAAGTTCATGGAGAAATGGAGTAATGCAATAAGAACGATGACATGATGTAGAGAAGATCTATTTATGTAGAAATAGACCCCATCTTGTTATCCTTAATAGCAACGATACATATGTGTCGGTTCCCCTTCTGTCACTGGGATCAAGCATCGTAAGATCGAACCCATCACAAAGCACCTCTTCCCATTGCAAGATAAATAGATCAAGTTGGCCAAACAAAACCAAATATGGGTGAAGAAATACGATGCTATAAGCATTCATGCATATCAGAGATCAAAGAAGACCCAAATAACTTTTATGGATAAAAAGATAGATCTGATCATAAAATCAAAGTTAATTGGATCCCAACAAACACACCACAAGAGAATTACATCATATGGATCTCCAAGAGACCATTGTATTGAGAATCAAATGAGAGAGAGGAAGCCATCTAGCTACTAACTACGGACCCGAAGGTCTACAAAGAACTACTCACGCATCATTGGAGAGGCCCCAATGGACATGATGAACCCCTCCGTGATGGTGTCTAGATTAGATCTGGTGTTTCTGGAACTTGCGACGGCTGGAATTAATTTTCGTCGACTCCCCTAGGGTTTCTGGAATATTGGGGTATTTATAGAATAAAGAGGCGGTCCGGGGGCACCCGAGGTGGGCACAACCCAGCTCAGGTGCGCCCTGTTGAGTTGTGCTCCCCTCGGACCACCCCCGGGCGCTTCTCTGGCCCATTGGATGTCTTCTGGTCCAAAAAAATCCACAAAAAGTTTTGCTGTGTTAGGACTCCGTTTGGTATTGATTTCCTGCGATGTAAAAACATCAACTGACACTTGGCACTATGTCAATGGGTTAGTACGAAAAAATGAAATAAAAATGATTACAAAACATCCAAGAATGATAATATAACAGCATGGAACAATAAAAAATTATAGATACATTGGAGACGTATCAGCATCACCGAGCTTAATTCCTACTCGTCCTTGAGTGGGTAAATGATAAAAACAGAATTTTTGATGTGGAATGCTGCCTAACATGTTCATCACATATTCTTTTCTTTATAGCATGGACATTTGGACTTTTATATGGTTCAAACCACTAGTCTTGTTTTTACATGAGACTTAAATACTCAAGCATATCAACAAGCAACCATGTCTTTCAAAATATCGACGCTCAAATAAGTTATCCCTAGCCCATCATGCTCAATCATTGATCCATTCATGAAAAACACTTGCATATTAGCTAAACCCAATGCTCAAGTACGATCATAGTGCCCCCTAGTTGGTGCTTTATAAGAGAAGATGGAGACTCAAATTAAAAATAAAAATTGCATAAAGTAAAAGAAAGGCCCTTCGTAGAGGTAAGTAGGGATTTGTAGAGGTGCCAGAGCTCAAAGCGGAAAACATAAAGATAAAAACATTTTGGGAGGCATGCTTTTTCTGTCAACGAGAACGATCGAGAAGTTCCCAATACTTTCCATGCTAGATATATCATAGGCGGTTCCTAAACAGATATCAAAGTTTATTCCTTTTTCAACCATACTATCACTTTCCATGGCTAGCCGTATCCACGGGTGCCTTCCATTCCAACACTTTCCAAGGAATTTATTATTTGACAACATAAAGTAAATTCATTTTTCATTTTGGAACTGGGCATCCCTAATACCTTTGCCTTACTCTCGTGCAATGACAAGTGAATAAACACTCATCGTGAGAATAAGATATCTAGCATGGAAATATATTAGCCACCCCCTACCGATTCATGAGCGGTACGAGCACACGAAAGAGAAATTTATTTTGAAAATTAGAGATGGCACATGCAAATTTGCTTAGAACGGCAAAAGAATACCGCATATAGGTAAGGTATATCTATGTTCTAGATCTGATCTTGCAAGTTATATTCACCTATTACGTGTTATGATCCGTAAACCCCGGAGTGACAATAGTAGGGATACTTTCCAGTGATGACCATAGTTTGAGTTCATGTATTCACTATGTGTTAATGCTTTGTTCTGGTTCTTTATTAAAATGAGGCCTTAATATCCCTTACTTTCCTTCTGGGCCCCGCTGCCACGGGAGGGTAGGACAAAAGATGTCATGCAAGTTCTTTCCATAAGCACATATGACTATTTATGGAATACATGCCTACATTATATTTATGAACTAGAGCTAGTTTTGTATCGCCCTAGGTTATGACTTTTATATGATGAATATCATCCAATGAATTCACCGATCCAATGCCTACGAATTTCTTACATATTGTTCTTGCTAAGTTACTACTTCTGATGTTACTGTTTCACTTGCTACAGACTCATTGCTATCATTGTTACCGTTACTATTACTGTTATCACTACTATCAAAACTATCGTACTAATTTGCTATTGATCACTTTGCTGCAGATAATTAATCTCCAGGTGTGGTTGAATTGACAACTCATCTGCTAATACTTGCAAATATTCTTTGGCTCCCCTTGTGTCGAATCTATAAATTTGGGTTGAATACTCTACCCTCGAAAACGGTTGTGATCCCCTATACTTGTGGGTTATCAACAGTGCAACTCGATAAGATTACAGAATCTTCGTAATCAGGTCAAAGAAAATAAACAGTAGAAATAGTTCTAGTATTTCATACTTCGACTAGTATGGAAGCCTCTACATAGGATGTAGTAATTTCGGTCGAACATGCAGCTGAAATATATAGGTTGGAAGATTCGTATAGACCTTGAGTGTGTGTGGAAGAAATATTATTGAAACAAACAATGAACCAATAATACACAAAGAAGCATTGATGGGCCCTGACCCCGAAATTGGCTATGGCCAAAATAATCTAAGATAGTACCCATACACATAATCAAGTTTAGAATTTGATAGACCCTCTGAAAGATTTAAAGTCTAAAGTGTAGTGATGGATCTATAGATTGACAAAGATAAAAAATGTTTTGTAATGCTTGACTTGTTGCAAATAGTTTATGACAAGATCAAGGAGTTGATTATGACGAGATTGTCTCATCATAATAATACTTAAAGTCAGTTCAGATTAAACTAGCAATTACTAAATATTTCAGTTATGAGATATAACAGATGGATGTCAAAATGATTCCACTGAGATGGAAACAGAACCAAGGTTGCATATTTGATATGGTCCAAGGTAATTTTTTTTATCCAGAGGATGCTAGTAAGTGTGCAAACTTTGAGGGATCCAGTGATGATCTGAAGCAAGCACAGCGGAGTTGGAATCTTTGTTTTGATGAATTGATCAAAATATGATTTCATCGATAGAAACAAAGATGTTTGTATTTACAAGAAAGTAACTAGGAGCATGATAATATTTCTAAACACTGTATGTGCATGACACATTGTTGATTGGAAATTACATAAATTCCTTGACACGAATTAAGACTTTATTGAGAATAGTTTTTTCAGTAAAATACTTACGCAATATAGTCATTGTATTAGACATAATAATCTATGGAGATAGTAGTGTCTAATCGAGCTTAGCCAAAATACATATTGATAAGATACTAAAGATTAGTATGGAAAATGCCAAGAAAAAGTTCCTTGTCAAAAGTCACATTGAAAGAGTTCTTAGCAAGAATTGGTATCTTGAAATGCTGATGACTGAAATACATGATTTCAATCACACTTGTATTAATTCCATGGTATGTAAATAACCAGATATGTCCATGACTCCAAGTAAGTTGTGAGTAAAGTTACTGGAATGGTCAAATTGTTGATCATATGACAACAGTGAAAATGTCGTTGATTACTGACGACATGTTTTTCCGCATACGGAGAAAATGAAGAGATTTTTGTAAAGAGTTACATCAATACATGCTTGATGTAAGTAGTACATTGAAAAAAATCTTCAATCGGTGCTCCAAGTGAATTTGATTTAAATTAAATGATTTATGGTGGCACACTAAGTTGGATTTGGTCCAAGAAAGTTACTGTGGTGAATTCCATAACAGAAGACTGAGTATGTTGTCGCTTTAGAAGCAGCAATAGAGGGTGATGCATCAAGAGTTCATTTATGAACTGGGTATGGTTTCTAAATGATTGTACAAATGGAACATTGTTCTAAAATAGTGGTTCTATAGCTCAATCTAAGGAATCAAAGGTCTTACCAGTGATTCAACATATACTAAGCTTGTTTCACACAAATTATGAATTTATGTGAAAGCATGACAGATACATTGAAATGAAAATAATACACATGGATATGAAGTTGTCAGATTGGATAAGACGAAGACTATACCACAAGCAAAGCATGGACTGACACCGGATTGCCATAGGTGTAAAAGTTAAAAGTGTTAACTAGGTTATTGCTCTACTTCAAGTGGGAGACTGTTGGAAATATGCCCTAGAGGCAATAATATTGTATTATTATATTTCCATTATTCATAATTAAATATTTTATATTTCATGCTATAACTTCTATAATCTTGGAATATGCAATTCAGTGGAAAACTCGTATGCACGTGTGGAATCATAAACAGTAAACAATGTCGGCGTTCTGGGAACGGGGGTCCCCAGACTTGCCTACCTGCGGCCTGCGGCGTGGCTCAAAGGGGGCCCGGCATGGCCCATCTTCATCAACACAAGACTCAAGACCCTCGCGAGGGGCCAAGCGTCGCGAGGCGGACGACGTGGAGCTTCCTCAGGCGCGACCTCGTCAGGCTGGCTCACGAGGAGGCGGAGAAATCAAGGCGGGGTACCTCGTGAGGTGCCCGTGACGGAAGCCATGACGACTCAGGGCGCCAGGCGGGTGCCAGCCCGCGCAGCGTCCTCCTTTCCTCTTTGGTGCAAAGGGAGCAAGCGCAGCCGCGGAGTACCGAGGCATCAGGCAAAGGTTGCCATTTCGGTGCAACGAGACCAAGACCAGGAGGACTATGAGACGGAGGTCACCGTGGAGCCCAAGACGGCGTCATCACCAGAGCTTTGTGCAGGCGAAGACTACTTTTGTCAGGATAGCTGATACTTGTTGTCCCCCTTCAAATTAGCCCGCCATTTTTGGCTCCCTTCCCGCTCAATATTTGGGAAGAGGACCAGGGCCTCTATAAATAGGACCAGCCGCCCACAGAGCTAGGGGTTGGTCGGAAAAAAGGAAGGGGAGGCTCGATAGAGAGGTTGGAAGCATAGAGAGAGAGAGAGAGAAAGGTGGTTGAACTCCTCCCAGCAGTTCATTGCCCCAGCCAAGAGCAGACCCTCGCGAGGCTGTTCTTCCTTGTATTGTTCATCATCATCAGCCCCAAGAGGCAATCCACCCACCACACACTAGAGTAGGGTATTACACCACAACGGTGGCCCGAACCAGTATAAACCTTGTGTCTCTTGTGCAGTTCTTTCAGTAGTCTAGATCGTTGCGAGACGGAGAGGTAGAAGACGTAATCTTTGCGCGCACCCCAGAGTTCGAGCCTTAAGGGTCTGCCGAAACCCGAAATCCGACATTTGGCGCGCCAGGTAGGGGTGCGCCGGAGTTCGTCTTCCACCACACCGTTCTCCTCCGACCGTCGCGTCCATGTCCGACGCTCGTCGGGCCCGCGCCGAGCGCCGGGCCGCCATCGCTTCCCGTGTCGCCCAGACGGCGCCCGTCGGCGGACGTCCTCATCGTTCCCCATCACCTGCCATCAACGCCTCCACCGGCCCGGCGGGGGGCGAGCAGCAAGCATCGTCTCAGCATCCATCTGTGCGGCAAGACGGCCGCACCGCTACTCCATCGCTCACACCAGCTAGTTCTTAATCCCGCGCGCTCCAGGCACCCTTGGAGGCTCGAGCTGCGCTCATCGCGGCAAACGAGCTCCTGCGCTATCGTCCCGTCGACGACGTCTACGAAGAGTGGCTCGACCGCGTCGCTGAGCTCGTCTGCGCCGCAGGGGGCTCTCCCGCGCCGTCCGTTCCGCTGCGCCGCACCCCGCCCCGCGTGGGCAACGAAGCTCCAGGGGCGTACCAGCCGCCTCCTCTCCAAGAAGACGCCATGGCTCCAAGGCGTGTGGCCCCTGGGCGGAACCCGCTCCATCAGGTGCCAGCGCAGCAAGAACGAAGCTGCCAAGAAGTCCCTCGCCCGCAAGAAGCTGCCCTGGGGCTCCCTGCTCCGGCACGCCGCGACCCTGCTCCGGCTCCGGCACGCCAAGACCCCGCGCTGCTCCTAGCTGCAGCGCGTGGGGACCCTCAAGACCGAGCTCTCCACCAGCCGAAGCCTTTCGTGGCCACCGCAGGCTGCCGTGCCTACACCACCGAGCTGCGTAGCGTCGCGTGGCCCGGCAAGCTCAAGCCAGAGCTGCCTCCTCGTTACGACGGCACGACTGACCCTGCAGAGTTCCTCCAGCTCTTTGAGTTGGGAATCGAAGCTGCCAGCAGGGACGAGAAGGTCATGGCGAACCGGTTCCCCATGCCGCTCAAGGAAGGAGCTCGCACCTGGCTCCTGAATCTGGCTCCAGGCACGATCTCTTCCTGGGACCAGATGCGCACCCGCTTCATCGCCAACTTCCAAGGTACTCGCGACCGGCCACCCGTCGTGAGCGACATGCGCCACATCAAACAACAACCCGGAGAGACCCTGCAGAAGTACATCCAACGCTTCAACAACGCATGCCTCAACATCCCCAAGGTGTCCGAGGAGGCCATCATCTCGGCCTTCTCTGATGGTGTGCGCGACGTCAACATGAAGGAGGAGCTGGTGATGCATGAAGACCTGTGCACCTCCCTGGAGCCGTTCAACTTGGCAACCAAGTGCGCTAGGGCTAAGGAGGGACGCCTCTCCCTCCTCGAGCTACCTACCGCACACCCAGAAGAGAAGAAGCCCAAGGCCAAGGACGTGAAGCGCAAGGGGGCTACCGTGCTCGCGGCAGAACCAGACACCAAGCGGGGCAAAGATCTGCCTGAGTCCTCCAGGGGCGGCCAGTACTGTGTGTACCACGACCTCCACACCCACAACACCAACGAATGCCAAGAACTCCGCACCGTGCGAGAAGGAAGGATCGGCCATCGTCCCGAACGTGCCGATTGGGGCTACGGTCGAGGAGGAGGAAGAAATGCAGGACGCTGGGAAGACCGCGGCCCGCGCCAAGGGTGGCGCGATCAACCTCGCGAGGATCACTGGCGAGACCTGCCTCGTGAGGGGGACTGGAGGGATCAGCCTCGTGAGGATCGCTCGCAGGGCAACGCAGGCCTCCCTCCACTGCCGCCTCAGCCAAGGAGAAACGAGGACCGCCATCGAGACGAAAGGGCTGGGGGCTTCCAGGAGCCACGGGCAATCGCCTGCATCCTGGGCGAAGCTCAAGCCCCAGCCTCACAACGCATCTTCAAGCAGTTTTCCCGCGAAGTGAATGCAGTCCTCCCCAGGCTTGAAGCAACGCGCCCTCTCAGGTGGTCGGCCTGCTCCATCACATTCAGCTCAGCAGATCAACTCAAGTGTGCGTCCACAGCCGGGGTCCTCCCGATGCGTTGCTCCCCAGTCATCAGCAATGTACTGGTCACCAGGACCCTCATTGACGGTGGGGCAGGGCTCAACGTCCTGTCCGTGGAAACGTTCAACAATCCCCAAGTGCCCTACAACCAGCTTCAGCCAACCAAGCCCTTCTACGGAGTCACCGACGGCTGCACGGTCCTGATTGGGCAGGTCCACCTCCCTGTCACCTTCGGGGCACGCAACAACTACCGCACCGAGCTCATCGACTTCGACGTCGCCCACATCCGCCTGCCGTACAACGCCATCCTTGGGTACCCAACGCTGGCCAAGTTCATGGCCATAACTCACCATGGCTACAATGTCCTCAAGATGCCAGGAAGTGGCGGAGTCATCATGGTGCCCTATGAAGAGAAGGATGCAGTGTGTTCCCTAGAGCGAGCCTTTCAGGCCGCATCACTGGAAGACCCCGATCGCGGAAGCAGGAGGCTTCCCGAGACCACCCCCAAGAAGAAGAAGACATCGTCCGGACCAGCCCCTCGAGAGGCGGGCCCCTCAAGGCCCGCATTTGCCCAGGGGGAACCTCCTTCAATCGCATAGGAAAGCGCGCCCAGCGCCCTCCTCAAGCAGGGCACGGGGGATCTCCCCTGGAGGGCCACCGACCTGGCCAAGGTCAAGAGGGAGGCGCTTGGGCACCACATGGAGGTGTGTTACCAAGCACGTTTCCCTCAAGAAGGAGCAAGGCAAGGAAGGTCAGACCCACAGGAGTTCGTCGACAAGGCCATTCAAGAACTACAGGAATCAAGAATCACGAGGGGTTGCCGCCGTCTACCGGCTGTGGCTCCCCATCTAGGCGAGGATGGTAGGTTGCGCGTCTGCATCGACGTACCAGGGCTCAACCAAGTCGCTACAATAGAGCGCCTCTGGCCCTCGCGAGTGGGGCGCTGCGGGGGTCCGTCCCACAGCTACGTTCGCATGCCTTACGGCTTGCCGAGCGCGGTTGCAACGTGCCAGCACCTCATGAGGGGAATCATGGAGGCTCAAGAAGACAGGCGATCCGTAGCCTTGTGGGAGATGGAGATGATTCGCGAAGAGCTACCAGTGCCTCCGGAGCCACCCGAGGCCCCTGGGCCTGGGGGCTCGTGAGGATCGGCTTCCGCAGCCCGCCGAGTCTACTACACCAACACCCCTTCGCCCTCAACACCTTCAGGTGACATCTTACAAGTTTCATTTCCAGCTGGGAGCACCCTCCCAGGGCTGCATCGTTCCCAGGCCGCGTGGGTCCGTCCCTGCGGTATGTATCCCTTTTATTTCATGTCGTTAGCTTGCTTTGTTGGGGGCGCCCCTTGGGCTGCATCATCCCCAAGTCACTCGGACCTGACCTAGCGATGTCTACATTCCCAGCGTTTATTTGAATGAATCCTCTCCTTCGCGGCTAACGTGTTTGATCTAGCTGCCTCCTCAACTAACGCCAACTGACGGAATTGCTCCCATAACGGCACGACGCTTGCGCATGGGTCCGTCCCTGCAACACCGACAAAGCTGAATGGCTGAGCTCTGGCCGCGGCAGCCCCGCATGGCGCCACCTCGTCAAGCCTCCAGTGCCTCGCCTCCCCTCGGAAGAAACTAACGGCAGACTGATAGTTGTCATGGCAACCTCTTCTTCCTTCTGTGATGAGTTTACAGGATCCCCTAAAGGAGTTGCGCCAGGCAAGGCCCTCCTGGCGTTCCTTTCACTCTCGCCCGTGCGAACCGCTTGCATGTTAAAGGGGGGTGCCTAAGCATCGCGACTCAGGGCTCCTACTGGCTCTCCAGCCCTCACCCTCTGGCCTTGACCACGGCATCGCGACCTGGCATACCAGCGACGGCTGAGACTAGCTCGAGGGCCGGGACCCGAGGGCGGGGGAGAAGGGGCGCGCGAGGACCTCGCCGAGCGATTCCGCTCCTACCGACGCACGGACCCGACGACACACCAGGAGTAATCCCCGACTCTCGAGATAAGTCACCACCCGAAAGCATCGGCTATCGTAGCACTACCCCCGCACCTAATGCAATTCCGTGTCAGCGACGCCGCTCTCCTTTCTCACCGAGCGACGGCTGCTTGGGCGCCAAAGGGGACCTCCTGAGCATCACGACTCAGGGGCTCTTACCGGATCCCGGGTCGCTCACCTCCTGGCCTTGACCACGGCATCGCGACCTAGCATACCAGCGACGGCTGACGCCGCCTTGGGACTGGGACCTATCGACGCAAAGCACCAAGCCCTCGCGAGGTTCGAAAGGGAGAACTGAGCTAAGACGGAATCAGCAACTCGCACAGCTCTACAGCAAGGGTTATGTAAACGAACAGGATTACATGCACCTTACAAGCCCCCATGGGGCGCATTTTGATTCCTCGCAGGGAACGGATCCTAAGGGATGCTAACTAAATGCGCTCCTGCAAAAGATGCCATCATCAACAGTGGGTCGTCAAGCGCCGGCGCCAACCCCATCCAGATTAGAGTCGGCGACAGCCAGACGAGCCCGCCCTGCTCCAGGAGTGGCGCCGGCTCGTGGGCTCGTAGCTGTCATCACTCGTCTCCGGAGTCGCGAAGATCTCGCTGGAGTCGCTGGGTCCCTCGGCGCCTCCGTCGCCTGCAGAGCCGCCAAGGGAGCGGTCGACGGGCCTAGCCTTCACCATGGCGAGGTCTTGGCCACCTCTCCCGGGGCAACACTCCAGCCGGCGCCCATCCGCGTCGAAAACCTTGAAGAACATCACCGAAGCGCCATCGTACTCCAAGTGGACCGCGAAGACGCCCCTCACCCTACAAACCCGGGCGATCTCTCTCCAGCCACGAGTCATGTAGACCTCGCCCGGGGCAGCGACCGCGACCTCTGCCTCGGTCGCGAGGGTGCTGCAGTCGGCTGCTGCAGCCAGAGCTCCAAGGGCACCCCCCATGGGATGATGGAGGCGAAGAAGGGAGGCAGGCGGATCCAAGACTGGAGAGGAATGGCGACATGGAGCACGAACTCTTGGGAGGAGCCCTCGGCGTGGACCCCAGGAGGAACAACCCACACCTTCGTGACCCGTCGGCGCCGACGACGGTGCTGACCGCGGGGATCGGCATCGACCCCTTCGAGGCCCTCGGCGTGGGCATACAAGGGAAGCGGGAACCCCGGCGGAGCCCGCTCGCACCGAGCCCTCGACACCACCTAACGGTCCTCCTCGTCCCGGCCGCAGAGGGCGAGCCGTTTCTTCGGCGGGAGCGGGTCTGGTCCCACTCGAGGAGCCTTTCCCTTCTCCGCTGCAGAGAACCGGTGAATCGGAGCCATCGCGGCAAGACGGAGCAAGGATCGGGAAGAAGGAGAAGCAAGGAGGGATGGACTGGAAGGGCACGCGCAGTTCCGTACTTATAGCCGGTGAAGGCCAACCGCCAGCCTCCACGACCGCAAGTAATCATGATACGATTTGCATGCAGGGACTTGTCCAACCCGAGCGACCACCGAGGCATCAAGGAGAAGCGGAGACGCCCACGTCCAATCAACCGCCACGCGGTGCCCAAGGCCGCAGGCTGTTAGGGCCTGCGGCGCTTCGCCCTTGCCCTTTCGCCTCTTAGCATGGCCAAGTCCGGACGCGCCTTGGGCCCGGGGGCTACTGTCGGCGTTCTGGGAACGGGGGTCCCCAGACATGCCTGCCTGCGGCCTACGGTGTGGCTCAAAGGGGGCCCGGTACGGCCCATCTTCATCAACACAAGACTCAAGACCCTCGCAAGGGGCCAAGCCTCGCGGGGCGGACGATGTGGAGCTTCCTCAGGCGCGACCTCGTCAGGCTGGCTCACGAGGAGGCGGAGAAATCAAGGCGGGGTATCTCGCGAGGTGCCCGTGACGCAAGCCATGATGACTCAGGGCGCCAGGCGGGTGCCAGCCCGCGCAGCGTCCTCCTTTCCTCTTTGGTGCAAAGGGAGCAAGCGCAGCCGCGGAGTACCGAGGCATCAGGCAAAGGTTGCCATTTCGGTGCAACGAGACCAAGACCAGGAGGACTATGAGACGGAGGTCACCATGGAGCCCAAGACGGCGTCATCACCAGAGCTTTGTGCAGGCGAAGACTACTTTTGTTAGGATAGCTGATACTTGTTGTCCCCCTTCAAATTAGCCCGCCATTGTTGGCTCCCTTCCCGCTCAATATTTGGGAAGAGGACCAGGGCCTCTATAAATAGGACCAGCCGCCCACAGAGCAAGGGGTTGGTCGGAAAAAAGGAAGGGGAGGCTCGATAGAGAGGTTGGAAGCATAGAGAGAGAGAGAGAAAGGTAGTTGAACTCCTCCCAGCAGTTCACTACCCCAGCCAAGAGCAGACCCTCGCGAGGCTGTTCTTCCTTGTATTGTTCATCATCATCAGCCCCAAGAGGCAATCCACCCACCACACACTGGAGTAGGGTATTACACCACAACGGTGGCCCGAACCAGTATAAACCTTGTGTCTCTTGTGCAGTTCTTTCAGTAGTCTAGATCCTTGTGAGACGGAGATGTAGAAGACGTAATCTTCGCGCGCACCCCAAAGTTCGAACCTTAAGGGTCTGCCGGAACCCGAAATCCGACAAACAATAGGTTCCCGCTCTTGCCTCTAGGACTGGCTCAAGTGTTGGTGGTGATCATGTTTTTCAGATCTTAGGATACCGTTAAGTATAACGATAGTCCTAAAACAACATTGAGGGTACGATGTTAGAAGAATGATCATATTGAATTGACCCAAACTTGTATGTTATACTTTGTGATTTTATCGTCTAAAATCATTTGTTATAACATGGAGTGTTAGCGTGTGTTTTAGTTCCTCGGACCATGAGAGTGTCTCGATCACTTCCTACCATACGGTGGACTTTGGGGTTGCTCAAACGTCATCTGTAACAAGATGATCATAACGACAACTTTCAGGTTCACTGGAAAGTTTGACAAGTAACCGGATAGCTTGAGAGTGGGATTTGCTCCTCCGACGATGGAGAGATATTCTTAGGACACTCTTGGTGTGACGGCATCCATCATCGTATGACCAGACATAGGTGACTATGTCACGGGGATGCTGGAACACATCAACGAGAAAGAACAAAACTGGTAACGGGAGCAACAGTATAGTGAGCATGGTGATGACTTAGGAGGATACCGATGCACACTGTGTTTTGTATAGTATCACGAAGCAAAGGGGGCATCACATGATAACCGAAGTTCCACTAGAATATTATTCATGTAATCATAGGGAGTGATATGGATGTCCATGGTTCCTCTATCGGTCATTGGACGAAGGGGTTTTTGACTTTTCGTTCATGTCTATGAATTACCGAACCTACGGGGTCACAATAATAAGGTAATCACGATCTGTTGAGTGTTAGTGCGATGGGAGTGACGAGAATATATTTGTGGAATTGTTTCATTAATATCCGGAACAGTTCCAAGAGGTTCCGGAAGCGTTTTGTGGTCACCGGAAGGGTTTCGGTGAATCTCGGGTAATACCGGGTATTACCAATTAATATATATAGGTGGAAAATTTTTCGGGGATGTTAAGTTCTATATATAATGCTCGAAAAAATTTAGAACAAATAAATATTTAATTTAATATATTTGGGCCTAATAAGGCCAAGAGGTGGAAGGAAACTTGGGCCAAAAAGGCGTGAGTGGGAAAGTGCCTCCCTTCCCTAAGGAAGGGGGCGAATAGGAGTAGGGGAGGAGTCCTACTCCTCCTCCCATTAGTCAGACGCCCCAATGGAGGGTTTCCCTCCTTGGTGGCAGCACTCCTTCTCAAATAGTGGAGGTTTGGTGCCCAATTGATATATACAAGTTTTGGAGCCTCCTCTAGTTGATCTAGTTCTAGTTCTTGCTGGTCCTAGTTGACTAATTAGAGATAGCCCTAGATACCTCTAATCCTCATAATTAGAAGACCCATGTGGTTCTATTCTCCTCCCTCTATTTCTCCGGTGATGATTAGCTCTAGACGGCGAAGCGCTGTCGGATCGTGAAGACCGTACACTTGCAACCAAGTAGAGAGGTCGTGCTTTCGGTCTTCCATTCGAGGGATTGTTCGAGGGCATTTCGTGGGATCGTCATCGACGTTCAAGGGACTCCAAGTACGATATACACCGACTTTTCTACTTCCGTTACACTCCCAAAGTCGGTAATGATCGTTGATCCAAACCCTATATGCATCTTCATATTGTTCCTGGGTGATCACAGGACGAAATTTTTTGTTTTCTACTACTCCCAAAAAGGGGATGTGTTGCATGTTATAAGAAGGGGCGGACCTACCTATAGCGCATACATCGGAGAGATTACAATCTTGAAGAGCAAGACAAGAAAAGAGATAACTATTTACAGGAGATAAGCCATGCAACAACCTGTCGACACAATCTATCTTCATAGATTCAACTACTCTCAAACTACTCATGTAATCTATCTCTATATGTCATGTTACAGGAGACAACATTGTTTAACAAATAGTAGCATGTATTATTGTTGCTAAGAAACGTCAATCATAATGCATCACCAATTTCGTCTCACCTGAGGACCTTGGAAGATGATATTGGATTTTCAAAAATGTGGAGGCACCATTATCCTTTTTATGGCACAAAACTTGAGGGAGGGTATGGACATCATGTACATTTCTTCTTCGAGCAGTTGCAGGTTCAAGATGGTGTGACAAATGATCAGTTGCTTCCATCAGCAAATCAATGATTGTATCATCCTGAAAAACAGCAGTCGGTAACTTCCCTTAAGTTAGTTATTGCATATCATTCTTCTTGGATAAAAGGCTGAAGAAAAAGAAGCACCAGACCTTTAGCACATAGAGGTATAAAATCTACTGAGCTAATTTAGCCTCCTTTTCAATAACATCTGATGGTAAACCTTGGCCTTCTGCTATAAAAAGATCCTACAAGAAAATATTCAAAAGTTATGACAAGTAAATCTTACAATCATATGTCCAGTTTCACAAAGGTGTCAACTTGTTAAAATGATATGCTCAATGTCTTGCAAGACTCCTACTACTTTTCTAACTCACAAAATGTACAACATAGACATGCTTAGTCTTATTTTTCACCTTGAGCATAGCCAGATCATCTTTCCTACTATCCACATCTGTCTCAAAAATGCGTGGGATGGGCCTCCATCCAGTAGGACCCAAATGAGTCCTTCCTAATTAAAGTTAATGTTTGAAATTTAACCATCTTGTACATTAAATAAATAAGATATTTAAAAAAACGGCACCTATGAGAGCATAGAAAGATAGACATATACCACGCATGCTTGAAAAACTCTCAGCACAACTTGGTCTCTTAACACGTCAACAATTAGATCACATACCTGATCAAGAACATGCAACATATGTCGTTCATCCGTTAATAATAAAGCTAAAAAGAAGACATGTGTCTGACTGAACATGTGGGTAACTAGGTATCTCAAGTTTGGGTTCACTACCTCTTCAATTATAGGGATAAAAATCTCCATGCGTGCACTTTCAACGCTTGTACGGTACAAGGAGAAAAGAAGCGAGTCCCTGATATCCCAGAATACAGCCCTTGTTCATGCAAAGCATTACTATGGCAACTCAAGTGATCTGTATCGGAATAATGGTTCTTCCAAGAAATATCAGGTTAGTGCAACAACAAAACAATGAAAGGTTATTATTTCGTATACATTTAAAATGTATTGCTTCTGAACGAGCATAGAAAGTTCCACAATTGTAGCAATAGTGCATCACCATGATCTATCGTGCACATCTTGATCTAACTAAGTGTTATGCAATGAGCTAATTGTATTATAATGGCTCGGTGAGGCAATGTATGTATAACAAGGAGGAAACATACATGGAGTCCCTGCCGGAGAGAGAGAGAGAGAGAGAGAGAGAGAGAGTCTACTCCAACACAAAGCAACTCAAGAAAGAACAGCTCGGCCAATTGCTATAAGTTATGACAATATACACTATACATGCCATATGGATTTTAAATTCTTGTTCATATACTTCCCAACTGAATATTTATGTAGCCAAAGGAGCACTGGGTTAGCAATTTGATAGCAACTCTAGCAATAAACTATCATGGGCACATGGAATCACGCAGCCAGCCTGTCAAGTGTTGAGTCCCATGGAGTTGGTGCACCTAGGGTACCAATAGCACAATACTAGAGTCGGCTAAATAGGCTTAAGAATAATTTAGTCATGTTGGGGGAAAGTTGATAAAGTTAGATGGAAAATAATATTATCTTTAGATGAAAATTTCTTTGAGACATACATTGTTTCTCTAGAGGATGAGTTCAGTTGGTATTTTCGAGCTAAAAGGGTTCTGGTACATGCGGCTCTGATTCTATGAGTCATGACTTCTTCAGGTTCATCGCTTGAAGGAAATATGCCCTAGAGGCAATAATAAAGTTGTTATTTATATTTCCTTATATCATGATAAATGTTTATTATTCATGCTAGAATTGTATTAACCGGAAACTTAGTAAATGTGTGAATACATAGACAAACAGAGTGTCCCTAGTATGCCTCTACTAAACTAGCTCGTTAATCAAAGATGGTTAAGTTTCCTGACCATAGACATGTGTTGTCATTTGATCAACGGGATCACATCGTTAGAGAATGATGTGATGGACAAGACCCATCAGTTAGCTTAGCATAATGATCGTTTAGTTTTATTGCTATTGCTTTCATCATGACTTATACATGTTCCTATGACTATGAGATTATGCAACTCTCGAATACCGGAGGAACACCTTCTGTGCTATCAAACGTCACAACGTAACTGGGTAATTATAAAGATGCTCTACAGGTGTTTCCAATGGTATTTGTTGAGTTGGCATAGATCAAGATTAGGATTTGTCACTCCGTGTATCGGAGAGGTATCTGTGGGCCCTCTCAGTAATGCTCATCATTATAAGCCTTGCAAGCAATTTGACTAATGAGTTAGTTGCAGGATGATGCATTACGGAACGAGTAAAGATACTTGCCGGCAAGGAGATGATACCGACGATCGAATCTCGGGCAAGTAACATACTGATGACAAAGGGAATGATGTATGTTGTTATGCGGTTTGACCGATAAAGATCTTCGTAGAATATTGAAAGGATCGAGAAGAGGTGTCTAGAGGGGGTGAATAGATTCCTAACAAAGAAAAGTTACAGTTTTTATTTTCTTCAAGTTAAGGTAGAGTTTTTAGAACAAGTTTAAACATCCACAATACATTCAAGCAAGCATGGCAAGAGTATATGAGAAGCGGAAAGTAAAGCATGCAATTTTCAAGAAAGTAAAGGGATGGGATTGGAGTGTGCAAACGCAATTGGAGACACGGAGATTTTTGGCATCGTTCCGATAGGTGGTGCTATCGTACATCCACATTGATGGGGACTTCAACCCACAAAGCCTAACGGTTGCGCGAGTCCACAGAGGGCTCCACCCACGAAGGGTCCACGAAGAAGCAACCTCGTCTATCCCACCATGGCCATCGCCCACGACGGACTTGCCTCACTAGGGTAGATCTTCACGAAGTAGGCGATCTCCTTGCCCGTACAAACTCCTTGGTTCAACTCCACAATCTTGTCTGAGGCTCCCAAGTGACACCTAACCAATCTAGGAGACACCACTCTCCAAAAGGTAATAGACGGTGTGTTGATGATGAACTCCTTGCTCTTGTGCTTCAAATGATAGTCTCCCCAACACTCAACTCTCTCACATGTTTGGATTTGGTGGAAAGATGATTTGAGTGGAAAGCAAGTTGGAGAAGGCTAGAGATCAAGATTTATGTGGTTGGAGTGGATTATCTTGACCTCAACACATGAGTAGGTGGTTCTCTCTTAGAAAATGTATGCTGGAGGTGTAGGCATATTCTGATGGCTCTCCTCACGAATGAAGAGTGGGTGGAGGGGTATTTATAGCCTCCACACAAAATCTAACAGTTACACACAAATCACCAAACTCGGTGGGACCGAATCAGAAAACTCGGTCAGACCGATTTAGTTCAAAATGTGACCTTTAGGCATTTCGGTGGGACCGATATGATCAACTCGGTGGGACCGATGTGCTAGGGTTAGGGTAATACCTTGTCTTGGTTTGACCGGTTACACAAAACTCGGTGAGACCTACTTTGGTAATAAGCAAAACAGAGAGTTGGTCAAGCAAACTCGGTGGGACCGATTGCATATCTCGGTGGGACCGAAATTATTGCAATAGGTAACAGAGAGTTTGCAAGCCTATCTCGGTGAGACCGAGATCCCATCGGTGAGTCCGAATTAATTAGGGTTTGTGGCAGTGGCTGTGTCAAGTGAACTCGGTGGCGCCGGATGGAAAATTTCGGTGGGGCCGAGTTTGACTTTTGGTTTAGGACATATGTGGATATGGGAAAGTGGTTGAGGGTTTTGGAGCATATCACTAAGCATTTTGAGCAAGCAAGCCATTAAGCAACACCTCATCCCCTTTTAATAGTATTGGCTTTCCTATGGACTCAATGTGATCTTGGATCACTAAAGGTAAAATGTAGAGTCTTGGTCTTTTCGAGCTTGAAGCAATCCTTTGTCCTTAGCATCTTGAAAGGGTTCCATATCCTCTTGTCCATGCCACTCCATCTGTTGAACTTGTCTGAAATATACTAGATGAAAACATTAGTCCAACAAGAGATATGTTGTCATTAATTACCAAAACCACCCAGGGAGCACTTGTGCTTTCAATCTCCCCTTTTTTGGTAATTGATGACAACATACATCAAAGCTTTAGATAAAGATATAGAGAATAATAAGTAAAGCTTTGGAAAGACATGTAACATGCATGGGCCCCCCTACATGTATGCATCCATGTCAATATGGAATGTAAGAGCATGTAAATGCATAATCATGACAGAGCAAGCAATGTGTTACATGTATCTTGGCTATATGCATCAGGGCAAATGATATGAATATATGAAGTGTAACTTCATGTTCATGATTCCTTCTTGCAAACAATATGTACATCAGCAAGAAATATCCATGCACATGAGTGTGATGCATATACTTACCTTGTGGTCTTGAGCTGGCTTAGGAAGGGATGAACCTGAGTAAACAAGGTTAGATAACACAGATACATCTACTAGGCAGAGCAAACAAAAGAGCCACAAGAGTACCAAGATTGGGATGACATGTAGAGTGTGAGTACTGGGTACTCTATTGGATATAGACATGTCCCCAAGGATAAAGATATGCAATGAATTTCAAGGATTTCCTTCCCTAGCCGTCTTTCTCTCCCTGAATCTTGTATTGGATAATGGGAGAACATAGGGAAACAAAATCAGAGCAAAACAGATCATAAACATAAACATTACATAGACATGTCTTTCCCCTCTTAAAGACATGTGACTTCTGTCCTCTTGAACACCAAGCATCTTGGGCCTTTGATGTGATTACCTCTCTCTTCCTTTTTCTCTCTCTCCTCCTTTGAAGAGAATAGCTTTGATGTGATCTCCCCCCCCCCCTTTGACATCAATTTCCAAGAAGGGATCTTCTGGAGTGTGAGTCAAAATAGGTTTGGTCCTTGAGTCACAGAGCAAAGCAGCATATAGATTGTGATGCTGGTAGAGGACAAGAATCATCGAGTGGAGCTGGAACAAAAGTGCAGGAACAAGTGGCAAATTGTTTTCTCTACAGTGAAATTGGTGACACCGAGTTATATTTTTTGGTTGCACCGAAATGGTTCGGCTTGACCGAAAGAGACGAATCGGTATGACCGAGTTCCAAACAGAGAGAACATTTGTCACCTCAGCTCACTAGGCAAATAAGATCTCACAAAGATTTGCCAGGAATTAACTAAAGGATTTGCAATGAATTGGATGTTGGGAATGCAGAACAAAAACAAAGAAAAAGAAAAGAAATCTAGATGAAGGGAAACAAATATGCAAGAGACAAATGCAAGAATACATAGAAACACTAGAGAACTTCATCTAGAATTGGTCGGCGACAGAGTCACCTATGTTAGAGCATATTGACTGAGGAGTCAAGTGAGAGCACTTGATCGTAGGTCATACTCATCGTTTTAAGCTCAAAATGGGGTTACCATTTATCATTTAAGCTTTTGATGTATTCGCATCTTGTTGAGTTGCTTTGACCCATGACTCGGGGTAAAGCTTCTCTAAGATGGAATAACATACCTTGGGTGGTGGTGTTGAACTTGATCATGTAGTTGAACTTGTGTGGGATGCTCAGGGTTGATGTACCTCATCAAAGATTGGGAGCACCACTTGAAGTTTGAGTTCATCTACCTACATGGGTTAGTCTTGCAAGGAAGAGCACTTGTGTGTCCAATTTGACAATCATGCATTTGATACCAAATGAAATTTGATATATAGAATTTGTCAAAGGATATGTTGAGGGGTTTCATGCTTCCTTGTCTTCAACCACCATTGTGTAGAGACTTGGTTATGTAGAGATTGCTCAAGATGTGAGTAAGTTGCAATCTCATGGATTTATATTCATCCAAGTACCTACAAGGGTTAGATAGCATGCAAGGGTACAAATGTATCCAAGACATATGATCATCATCATAAGAGAAGAAGTCAAGGATTAGTCAAAGGCTTATGCCTTGCATGTATCCAAATGGAGTTCCTACTCCAAGTTTGAAGCATCAATGATGTTCAATTCACCTCTCAAATGGAAAAATACTTTCTCATCAAGCGGTTTGGCGAATATATCTGCCAATTGCTTGTCGGTACGAACATGCTTAAGATCAATATCAACTTTAGCAACGTGATATCGAATGAAATGATGACAACTTCAATATGCTTAGTTCGAGAATGTTGCACGGGATTATGAGCAATCTTAATAGCACTTTCATTGTCACAGAGCAATGGAACATGTTTCACATAGATCTCATAATCTTTAAGAGTTTGTGTCATCCAAAGTAACTGAGCACGACATGAACCGGCAGCAATGTATTCCGCTTCGGCGGTGGATAAGGATACCGAGTTTTGTTTCTTGGAGGACCAAGACACGAGAGATCTACCAAGGAATTGACAAGTACCTGAACTGGACTTTATATCAACCTTGTCTTCGACGTAGTCCGAATCGGAGTAGCCAACAAGATCAAACGAAGACCTCTTAGGATACCATATGCCAAATTTGGTGTATGTATTAGGTATCTCACTATCCTTTTCACAGCCTTAAGATGGCATTCTTTGCTGGCCGCTTGATATCGTGCACACATGCACACACTTAGCATGATATCGGAACGGGATGCACATAGATATAACAATGAACCAATCATAGAGTGATAAACCTTTTGGTCAACTGGTTTGCCATCCTTGGTCAAGTCAAGATGTCCACTAGTAGGCATGGGAGTTTTCATACCTTTTCTTTCTTGCATGTTGAACTTCTTGAATAAGTCCTTGGTGTACTTTGTTTGAGAAACAAAGGTGCCTTCCTTAGTTTGCTTGATTTGCAAACCAAGGAAGAACTTCAGTTCACTCATAATAGACATCTCAAACTTCTCCGACATTAGCTTCCCAAATTTTTCACTAAAATGAGGGTTAGTCGAACCAAATATGATATCATCAACATAAATTTGGCACACAAATAATTCACCATTAACCCTTTTAGTAAAAAGAGTAGAATCTATTTTTCCAATCTCAAAGCCTTTTTCAATAAGGAACTTGGTCAAGCATTTATACCATGCTCTAGGAGCTTGTTTAAGACCATAAAGAGCTTTGTGAAGCTTGTAAACATGGTCGGTTTTCTTAGAATTAACAAAGCCGGGAGGTTGTTTAACATAAACTTCCTCCTCAATTTCACCATTAAGGAAAGCACTTTTAATGTCCATTTGGTACAAGGTGATATCATGGTGATTAGCATAGGCAAGTAAGATGCGGATGGACTCAAGTCTAGCAACGGGGGCATCTGCCTCACCATAGTCCATACTTTCGACTTGAGTGTAGCCTTGGGCGACGAGACGTGCTTTGTTGTGGACGACTTTACCATCTTTGTCTTGCTTGTTGTAAAACACCCATTTGGTACCAATGATGTTGTGGTTGTTGTCGGGCTTCTCGACCAATGTCCACACTTGATTTCTCTCAAAGTTGTGTAGCTCTTCGTGCATGGCATTTATCCAATCTGGATCTTCCAATGCTTCTTCAACCTTCATGGGTTCAATGCTAGAGATGAATGAATAATGTTGACAAAAATTAGCCAAACGAGTTTCAGAGTGAGTGATTCTCCCGATTTGAATATCGTTGAAGATTCGTTCAATGGGATGGTCTCGTGAAACTCTTGCTCGAACTCGTGGGAGCTTTTTTTTGGATCGGGGTGGAGCATCTTCTTCATCATCTCGTTCTTCTTCTTGACCTTCTTCATTGTTGGCATTGTCGTTCTCTTGTCAAGGTGGAGAAGGAGGTTGATGAGGTTCATCTTGGTGTACTTCCTCGTTTTCTTCATCTTGGCATGTCCCACTTGTGGATGCTTCCATGTCAACTCTTGGTTCACCTTGTCGTGAGGTAGAAGCTTCCACTTGAATGGACGAGGTACTCTCCTTCACCTCCGTTGGACGAATCTTGCCAATAGACAAGTCTTGGATTGCTTCTGAAGGGTCTTTGTCTCCTACATCAATTGGAAATTGCTCAACTTGCGAGTCGTTAGATTCATCAAACTTCACATCTACCATCTCTTCAACCTTTCGGGTGAAATTGTTGTAGACATGGTAAGTGTGAGAGTTTGAGCCATAACCAAGTAGGAAACTCTCATGAGATTTAGGAGCAAATTTAGAACGACAATGCTTATCAAGAATATAAAACTTTGAGCCAAACACTCAAAAGTATCAAACTTGGGGTTTTTTACCGGTGAGAAGCTCATATGTCGTCTTGTCAAGTAGCTTGTGAAGGTACAAGCGATTTGTTGCATGACAAGCTGTCTCAACCACTTCCGCCAAAAAGTGTTTTGGCGTCTTGTACTCATCAAGCATCATTCTCGCCATCTCAATTAGAGTTCGGTTCTTCCTCTCAACAACTCCATTTTTTTGAGGCGTGTACGTAGCTGAGAACTCGTGTGAAATCCCTTCTTCATTGAGAAAGGTATCCACATTTGCGTTCTTGAACTCCGTTCTGTTGTCGTTGTGAACCTTCTTGATCTTCACATCAAAATGATTTTGGGCCTTCCTAGCGAAGTTCTTGAAGATCTTTTGGACCTGCGATTTATCATCAAGAAAGAACACCCACGTAAATATTGAAAAATCATCGACTATGACTAGACCAAATGAGTCACCACCGAGACTTTCGTAGGCGTTTGGACCAAAAAGATCCATATGAAGTAGCTCGAGCGGTCTTCTCGTGGTCATGATGTTCTTCACGGGATGGCTTCCTCCTACTTGTTTTCCTGCTTGACAAGCACTACAAAGTCTATCCTTGTCAAATATAACATATTTTACTCCAAGGATATGATCACCTTTAATAAGCTTATCAAGATTTCGCATGCCCACATGACCTAACCTTCTATGCCACAACCAGCCTTTCAAGGATTTAGCGATTAGGAAAGTTCTAGGTTGAACCTTTTTAGTGAAGTCAACAATATATAGATCACCTCTATGTATACTGGTAAAGACCATTTTATGATTATCTCTACGAAACACTTGGCAATCTACTTCAGTAAATAGGACATTGAAACCAAAGTCAGCAAGTCTAGATACGGAAAGTAAGTTGTAGACAAGAGATTCAACGAGCATAACATTTTGTATGGAGCTATCATATGCGAGATGGCCACCTTACCAAGGCCAACCACCTTACCCTTTGAGTTGTCACCAAAAGTGACATACTTTTGAGGGTCGTCGTTTTCAGCAAGCTCACAAAACATATCTTTGTCTCTGGTCATATGATCGGTACACCCACTATCAAGAACCCATTCCTTTCCTCCAGCCATGTAGCCGTGAAGATTTGCCATAACACCAAAGTGTCTCATAGACTCATCAAGATCAAGGTCACTATCATCATCCTCATCATAGTATCCATGTTCATCATTGTCTTGTGATGAATCAATTCCTAGAGAGGGTAATTCATTAGGTAAATGGTCATCACAATAGTCATTTTTATGAATTCTAATGGCTTCGGAGATGATATTGCTAATGATTTCAACATCTCCTTTGGCACTCATAAGATTAGTAAGCTCAAATAAACAATCACCAAATTTGGGATCATTGGAACTCATCTTACTCAAGGCAATAGACTTATGAAGGATCTCATCTAAGTTTTTCAAGGAATAGTTTGGAAATCGTTCCTCAAGAAATCTCCATATGGTGTAGGCACAATCAAGAGTAGGCAAGCTAGCAAGAAAGTTTCTAGGCAAACCTCTAGTGATTAAATTGATAGTTCTAAGATTATGGATCATGTCAATAGACTCATTAAGGGTAGGATGCAAAGGATCAACATGAGGTGCACAAGGGCTAGTAATGTACTTGTTCAAATGATATTCATTGAAAATCTCAAGCATCTCAATTTTCCACTCCTGAAAGTACTCTCCATCAAGAATAGGCACTCTACGTCTAAGACTCCCCAATGTAGACTCATCCATCTTCCTCCAAAGGTGTTTAAACCAAAGCAATGGAGACCAATGCTCTGATACCAATTGAAAGGATCGAGAAGAGGTGTCTAGGGGGGGTGAATAGACTCCTAACAAAGAAAAGTTGCAGTTTTTATTTTCTTCAAGTTAAGGTAGAGTTTTTAGCACAAGATTAAACATCCATAGTACATTCAAGCAAGCATGGCAAGAGTATATGAGCATCGAAAAGTAAAGCATGCAATTTGCAAAAAGTAAAGGGATGGGATTGGAGTGTGCAAACGCAATTGGAGACACGGAGATTTTTGGCGTGGTTCCGATAGGTGGTGCTATCGTACATCCACGATGATGGAGACTTCAACCCATAAAGGGTAACGGTTGCGCGAGTCCACGGAGGGCTCCACCCACGAAGGGTCCACTAAGAAGCAACCTTGTCTATCCCACCATGGCCATTGCCCACGAAGGACTTGCCTCACTAGGGTAGATCTTCATGAAGTAGGCAATCTCCTTGCCCGTACAAACTCCTTGGTTCAACTCCACAATCTTGTTGGAGGTTCCCAAGTGACACCTAACCAATCTAGGAGACACCACTCTCCAAAAGGTAATAGACGATGTGTTGATGATGAACTCCTTGTTCTTGTGCTTCAAATGATAGTCTCCCCAACACTCAACTCGCTCTCACAGGTTTGGATTTGGTGGAAAGATGATTTGAGTGGAAAGCAAGTTGGAGAAGGCTAGAGATCAAGATTTACGTGGTTGGAGTGGATTATCTTGACCTCAACACGTGAGTAGGTGGTTCTCTCTCAGAAAATGTATGTTGTAGGTGTAGGCATGTTCTGATGGCTCTCCTCATGAATGAAGAGTGGGTGGAGGGGTATTTATAGCCTCCACACAAAATCTAACCATTACACACAAATCACCAAACTCGATGGGACGGAATCAGAAAACTCCATCAGACCAATTTAGTTCAAAATGTGATCGTTAGGCATTTCGGTGGGACCGATATGATCAACTTGGTGGGACCGATGTGGTAGGGTTAGGGTAATACCTCGTCTCGGTTTGACCGATTACGCAAAACAAGGTGAGACCGATTTTGGTAATAAGCAAAACAGAGAGTTGGTCAAGCAAACTCGGTGGGACCGATTGCATATCTCGGTGGGACCGAAATTATTGCAATAGGTAACAGATAGTTTGCAAGCCCATCTTAGTGAGACCGAGATCCTATCGGTGAGATCGAATTGATTAGGGTTTGTGGCAGTGGCTGTGTCAAGTGAACTCGGTGGCGCCGGATGGAAAATTTCGGTGGGGCCGAGTTTGACTTTTGGTTTGGGACATATGTGGATATGGGAAAGTGGTTGTGGGTTTTGGAGCATATCACTAAGCATTTTGAGCAAGCAAGCCATTAAGCAACACCTCATCCCCTTTTAATAGTATTGGTTTTCCTATGGACTCAATGTGATCTTGGATCACTAAAGGTAAAATGTAGAGTCTTGAGCTTTTTGAGCTTGAACCAATCCTTTTTCCTTAGCATCTTGAAAGGGTTCCATATCCTCTTGTCCACGCCACTCCATCTGTTGAACTTGTTTGAAATATACTAGATGAAAATATTAGTCCAACAAGAGATATGTTGTCATTAATTACCAAAACCACCCAGGGAACACTTGTGCTTTCAAATATGTAGGACCAATATGAGCATCTAGGTTCCACTATTAGTTATTGACCGGAGATGTGTCTCGGTCATGTCTACATAGTTCTCGAACCCGTAGGGTCTGCACACTTAACGTGCGATGATGATTTGTATTATGAGTTATGTGATTTGATGGCTGAAGTTTGTTCAGAATCCTGGATGAGGTCACGAACATGACGAGGAGTCTTGAAATGGTCGAGAGGTAAAGATTCATATATAGTACGATGGTATTTGGACACTGGAAGTGTTCCGGGTGATACCGGGTCACCGGAAGGGGTTCCGGGCAACCCCCGACAAAGATATGGGCTTAATCGGCCAAGTACGGGAACACACCAGCCCACAAGGGGCTGGTGCGCCCCCTATAGGGCCAGCCACGTGGGGAGAAAGGGAAAGGAGAGGAGGAAAAGGAAAGTATGAAGTAGGACTCCTACTTCCTTCCCCTCCCCCTTCTTCCTTTCCCCCTTGTCCAAATATGGTAGGGGGGCGAATTGAACTAGGGGCACAAGTAGGATTCCTACTACTTGGGCGCGCCCTAGGCTGCCTCCCTCCCTCTCCCTCCTTTATATACGTGGGGAGGGCACCCCTAGAACGCACACTAGGTCTTCTCTTAGCCGTGTACGGTGCCCCCCTCCACAGTTACACACCTCGGTCATATCGTTGTAGTGCTTAGGCAAAGCCCTATGCCGTTAACTTCATCATCACCGTCGCCACGTTGTCATGCTGACGGAACTCTCCCTCGGCCTCAACTGGATCAAGAGATCGAGGGACGTCATCGAGCTGAACGTGTGCTGAACACGGAGGTGCCATACTTTGGGTGCTTGGATCGGTTGGATCACAAAGACGTTCGACTACATCAACCGCATTACTAAACGCTCCCGCTTTCGGTCTACGAGGGTACGTATACACACTCTCCCCTCTCGTTGCTATGCATCTCCTAGATAGATCTTGCATGATCGTAGGATAATTTCTGAAATACTGTGTTCCCCAATAGTGATATCCGAGCCAGGTCCATGCGTAGATGTTATATGCACGAGTAGAACACAAAGAGTTATGGGTGATAATAGTCATACTGCTTACCAGTAATGTCTTACTTTGATTCGGCGGTATTGTTGGATGAAGCGGCATGGGCCGACATTACATGACCGCGTTCATGAGATTTGTTCTACCGATGTGCTTTGCACACAGGTGGCTGGCGGGTGTCTATTTCTCCAACTTTAGTTGAATCGAGTTTGACTATGCCTGGTCCTTGTTGAAGGTTAAAACAGCACACTTGACAAAAAAATCGTTGTGGTTTTAATGCGGTAAGAACGGTTCTTGCTAGAAGCCCGTAGCAGCCAAGTAAAACTTGCAACAACAAAGTAGAGGACGTCTAACTTGTTTTTGCAGGGCATGTTGTGATGTGATATGGTTGATGACCCACAAGTATAGGGGATCTATCGTAGTACTTTCGATAAGTAAAAGTGTCGAACCCAACGAGGAGCAGAAGGAAATGATAAGCGGTATCAAGCAAGGTATTCTCTGCAAGTACTGAAATAAGTGGTAACAGATAGTTTTGTGATAGGATAATTTGTAACAAGCAACAAGTAACAAAAGTAAATAAGGTGCAGCAAGGTGGCCCAATCCTTTTTATAGGAAAGGACAAGCCTGGACAAACTCTTATATGATGTAAAGCGCCCCCGAGGAGACATGTGAATATCGTCAAGCTAGTTTTCATCACGCTCATATGATTCGCGTTCGGTACTTTGATAATTTGGTATGTGGGTGGACCGGTGCTTGGGTGCTGCCCTTACTTGGACAAGCATCCACTTATGATTAACCTCTATTGCAAGCATCCGCAAATACAACAGAAGTATTCAGGTAAACCTAACCATAGCATGAAACATATGGATCCAAATCAGCCCCTTACGAAGCAACGCATAAACTAGGGTTTAAGCTTCTGTCACTCTAGCAACCCATCATCTACTCATTACTTCCCAATGCCTTCCTCTAGGCCCAAATAATGGTGAAGTGTCATGTAGTCGACGTTCACATAACACCACTAGAGGAGAGACAACATACATCTCATCAAAATATCGAACGAATACCAAATTCACATGACTACCAATAGCAAGACTTCTCACATGTCCTCAGGAACAAAAGTAACTACTCACAAAGCATAAACATGTTCATAATCAGAGGGGTATTAATATGCATATAGGATCTGAACATATGATCTTCCACCAATTAAACCAACTAGCATCAACTACAAGGAGTAATTAACACTACTAGCAACCTACTAGCACCAATCCTGGACTTGGAGACAAGAATTGGATACAAGAGCTGAACTAGGGTTTTGAGATGAGATGGTGCTAATGAAGATGTTGATGGAGATTGCCCTCTCCCGGTGAGAGGAGCGTTGGTGATGATGATGGCGATGATTTCCCCCTCCGGGAGGGAAGTTTCCCCGGTAGCACAGTCCCACCAGAACCCTA
Source organism: Triticum aestivum (assembly GCF_018294505.1). Classification (NCBI taxonomy): domain Eukaryota; kingdom Viridiplantae; phylum Streptophyta; class Magnoliopsida; order Poales; family Poaceae; genus Triticum; species Triticum aestivum. Next base: position 342,510,566 of record NC_057794.1, read on the forward strand.
GATTGGTTCCCCCAAGGTTCCGCCTCGTGGCGGCGGAGTTTCGTCCGAGAAGATGGCTTCTGATTTTTTTCCCATCAAAAGAGTCCATATAGCAAAAGATGGTCACCGGAGGGCCACCAGGGGGCCCACGAGGTAGGGGGCGTGCCCAGGGGGTAGGGCGTGCCCCCCACCCTCGTGGGCAGGGTGTGGCCCCCCTGGTGAAGTTCTTGCGCTCAATATTTTTTATATATTTGGAAAACATCATCCGTGAAGTTTCAGGACTTTTGGAGTTGTGCAGAATAGGTCTCTAATATTTGCTCCTTTTCCAGCCATAATCCCAGCTGCCGGCATTCTTCCTCTTTATGTGAACCTTGTAAAATAGGAGAGAATAGGCATAAGTATTGTTACATAATGTGTAATAACAGCCCATAATGCAATAATACTGATATAAAATCATGATGCAAAATGGACGTATCAACTCCCCCAAGCTTAGACCTCGCTTGTCCTCAAGCGAAAAGCCGAAATCGAAAAATATGTCCACATGTTTATAGATGAAGGTGTCGATAAAAAAATACGGACATGAGGGCATCATGATCATTCTTAGAACAGCAACTTATATAATTCTTGTCATATGACATCTTATACTAGAGTAATAATTCAATCACAATATCAAGTATGGATCGTAAACATCATTGAAAACTAACAAACTATAATCTCAGTCATTGAAGCAATTGCAATTTATCATAACATAGGAAAGAGTCAATGTATAAGAGCTTTTCAGCAAGTCCACATACTCAACTATCATATAGTCTTTCACAATTGCTGACACTCACGCAATACTTATGGGTATGGAGTTTTAATCGGACACAGAGAAAGATAGGGGCTTATAGTTTTGCCTCCCAACGTTTTACCTCAAGGGTAATGTCAACAGTAATAGTTCATGAAAACTCACATCCAATTAGCCATATACCAAGATCTTTCCAGCATATTGTGTTTTGCCAAAGGATAAAATGAAAAAAGGAAGGGTGAAGATCACCATGACTCTTATGCAATGTAGGAGATAAAAGTAAAATATAGGCCCTTCAAAGAGGGAAGCAGAGGTTGTCATGCGCTTTTATGGTTGGATGCACAAAATCCTTGTAACATCCCAAAATTCTAATTTTGGAATATTATAATAAATAGATAGATTTGATTGAATGTTTGATTGATTGACTGAAAGTGAGTGAAATTCGAAACTTTTTGAAAGTTAAATGAGAGGGAATAAAAGGACTTTCCAAACTTTCATTTTTGCATTTGTGATCTCCGTGAATTCAAATTCTTTTCACCACGAAACCCTGGAGAGAAGATGACATGACTTCTTCCATTTATTTAAATGACAAGGGGTGTTGAAAATATTTGAATTTCATTTGGAAAATATTTCCAATTCTGAAACTTTATGCAACTCAATGAATTTCACGAGAGGAGATAAAATGACTTCTTCAAATTATATGAAATATGAGTTGGGAGTATCAAAGGATCAAATTCAAAGTCTTTTTGGAATTATTTTTTCAATTTGGAGTTATTTGGATTTTATTCAAATCATTTTTCTCCAAAAATAAAATACATGCAAAATAGGGTAACATGATTCCCTACAACAAAAAATTGGAGAGAAATAAATTTGATTCCATTTTGATATTTTTTAAATGATTTTTGTTGGATTTTAATAGACCAGTAGCACTCTTTGTTTTATCAGAATTTGTATGAATTTTAGTTGACTCTAGAAAAATGTTCATGTCGTAGAAAATCTTTTTCTAAAATTTTGATATATTATATGCCTATATAATATTTTTATTTATTTTGCTTTTATTATTTTTATTTGTCTGGAAATGTTTTTTTTACTCCTTCCCCGACTGGGCAGGGCCAGGCCACGGCCCAGCCCAACAGCGCCGCCCCTCTCCTTCCCGAGCGGGAGACCCGCTCAGGCACGCCGCCGCGCCGCCATGGACGTCGTGCGCCGCCCGGCCTCCTCATGCCTCCTTCCCCACGCCACCCCTCGACCCCCCTATAAAGTCGCCGCCCCGGGCCCCGTCCTCCTCTCTGCTCGCGCCGCCGCTTGCCTCCTCGCTGATGCGCGCTGCCACCTGCCGCCATAGCCGTGCCGCCACCCGATGTTGCCGCTGCTCCTCGCAATCGCCGGACGCTGCCGCCGCCCTGACGCCCGCGCCGGAGTTCGCCGCCGGCCGGATCCCCTCCGCCGCCGGCTTTTCGCCATAAACCGCTGTCAAACCGGTACAAAACCTCTGAACCGCTCGATTTTCCTTTTTTTTATTAGTTTCGGTTTTCTCTTTTAAAACCGATCAGTTTTTCTTTTAGTCTAGATTATCTAACGAACGTTCGTCGTTTAGATTTCTGTAGCAAGCGTTCGCTCGATAGATTTTTCCTTTTTCTTATTATTTCGGCCAGAGACCTATTCATGATAATTTTCGTCATAGATTAGTCCCTGTACTTCAAACGATCACAACTTTTCGCTCGTTTGTCCAAATCCAATGAAACCAACGCCCACTTCTTCGTTATGATCCCCTCTATCCATTAATCCAACTCAAAAATGTTTTTGAGAAGTTTAAAATTTGAATTAGATCATATTTAAATTCAAACTTCGTTTGATCATAACTTGAGTTTCGTAGCTCCGTTTGAGTTGATTCTTTTTGCAAATTGAAGCTCTTGACTTAAACCTTCTGATAAGGCCAAATTCATATAATTTTTGTACTGTTAGAAATTGTTTTATGTTGCAAGAGTTATTTGCTTGGTTTTGGTGTTTTCCGAACCGTCTTCTTCGTTCTTTCCGATCTTTTGAGTGATTGCTTATGTGTGGTTACTATTGCTTGCTTACGATAGATTGACCGGAGTGTGATGAGTAGAACTATCAAGAGTTTTGAGTGCGAATCATCTTCATCAACATTGCAGGCAAGTTCACACTTTGATCATATCCCTTTCGTACCCAGTTTTTATGCATTAGTTTCACCCTCAAACATTGCATGAGTAGGATTCATAACATGTGGGTATTTGGAAGTAGTTGATGAGGTAGGAACCTATTGCCCTGCATTCAAACCTTGGGAGTTACTACTACGCTATGCTTATATTGCCATGCTATGCTCGTAGACGTGTATTGGGTTTGAGAGTATTTCATGACAGATGTGAGATTGTTAATTAATGGTTTACTTAAGGTGGCAACTTTAACACACATCTGGGTGGATTGAGGCACCTGGGTATTCCAGCGATTGCCTGTCTAGGCACCTGGGTATTCCAGGATTGCCTGTTTTTTTATGGACTGCCACCCAGGCTTAAAGGGATCATGAGATTATTCATACTAGAAACTTCCGTGTGCAACCACAAGCTATTATGGGCTCTAGCATAGTTGATTAAGTCATGTGAACTCTTACAGTGGTAGACTAGCAGATGTAGGGGTTGTAGGTGGTACGGTCTACCCATCGTAAGGTGCAAACGCTTCCAAAAGACTATGTCTCGGTCATCCGTTTCTCAAATACCATGTAGTGCGAGAAATCCAACGGAGGAGATCGAGTCTTGTGGGGAAAAGTGCGCAAACCTCTGCAGAGTGTATAAACTAATCATGATTAGCCGTGTCCCCGATTATGGACGTTTTGAGTATCTAGTACTTGGATTATCATGTGAATCTCATCATGTGACTTTAAATAATTTTGTTGGGTTTAATGATGTTACTTAATTGGGATTGAGAATGCTGTCAACCATTCTCAATGATCAACAACCACCATGATAGTTAAATAAAATTTATTCCTTTGTAGTAGGGAAAATTTGGCTTTTCGCAAAAACCTTATAACCATAGAGCTTTTCCACCGGCCAAATATGCATGTAGTGATAGCATTTATTCATCATTCTCTATGGTGTGAATTTGCCAGTAGATTCAATGTACTGACCCTTTGTGGCTGCAACGTCTCATGTTGCAAGAATCTCACGACGAGTAAGTGATATGTTAGGGTTACTATTTCTACACTCAACTTTGCCGTTGGTGTTGATGGGAATCCACAACCTTGTTACTTCCGCTATTTGGATTGAGGTAATAGTATTTACGTTACTTTTTACATGTGATTTACCTCTGTTATAAATCATCGAGTATTGTGTGTGTCAGCATACCGATCCAGGGATGACACTTAAGCACAGAGACTTGACTGTCTGAGGTCAGGTCGCTACAAGATGGTATCAGAGCACATGTTGACTGTAGGACGTGACCCTAGAAACTGGCAAGCCCATAGCAAAGATTTTTCTCTACAACTTTCCCTTTCAAAAGATCTTTTACCTCTCTTCTCTTCTGAGCTTATTCAAATATTCCCTTTTAGTGAGACTATACCCCTTTTCCCTTTTGACCACGAAGATTCGGCTGATGAGACCACTCCAAGAAGTACAAGATATGGGACAACTAAGACCACTTCAGAATGAAGAGTATTTTCCGTGCATTTGAATAATGATGGAAACTACAATGGTTGAAGACTCCGAAGACTAGGGGAATTTGAAGGCCCTGTAGAATTTTCCAGATTTTTATGACCTAGGAAGGCACCCCTTATGGAACTTGGCAGACTAAGGAAGCCGCCAATACCTGAGATCAAGGTGTATCAGAGAAGGACCGAGCATGGAGAGTTAGAAACCTCAAAGTTTTGTGAAGAAAACCCTAAGGTAGGAGATATCAACTATGGAAGATAGCTCATGGCAATATCAAGGGCAGAAACACAGCTATCCATGATGTTATCGCCCGCTTATGCCATTGTCACCGTGCTGAGTTAAGCATGCATATGCATGGAAGGATTGGATGGTAGAAGGCTGATGGAGCATCTATCAGCAAGAGGTGAAGTTTTAACCTTAGCTAGTGTATCACCAGGATCTGGAGTGTTACATCAAGAAGTTAAGATGGACCTACAAGAAGCAGTATTTTGACAAGGAAGCATTTCGTGAAGAACTTAGGTCCAAGAAGCTGAAGTAGCCAAACTGGAGGAGCAAAACCTCGAGATACCGGAGATTCATCAGGAACTGAAGGATAGTAGGACCATGGTTCATGCCAAGGATGTTGAAACCTAGAAGTTTGGAACGCCACTCCGGAATATTAAAGGATGTCATGAGAGATTTCACGTCAACAGAGATGATCTGGCAAAAGAACTTGAGAAGGACAAGCACGATCTAAAGAAGCCATCGGAGACATGAACAAGACTCGTAGAGCTTGATGACTTTGAAGATTTATTGACCTTTAGAAGACTAAACCCCTGTTATATACCTACATTAGATGCGATGGTTGTGAGCTGTCATTTGTTTGATGTTTTTCGACAGCCACAACAAAAATCTATCTTTTCAAAACTTTTGTTTGTATTGTGTGTATCCCTCTCTATCTCTCTTATCGCACCCCAAACCCATGAACCAAATATAGGATGAATGAAGATGAGCTTATATTTTCTGGACCGATGAGTCAGTTGGAGACAGACCAATGGATTCAGAACATGGAGGATCACATGAAGAATAACCTTATAGTTGGACATGATATGACCCAGCATGCTCTTCAGTGCTTTGAAAGAGGTGCTGCTACTTGGTGGAGGATGTACCAAACCATCAATGGATGGCAAGGAGTAACCACTTGGAAAGAATTTAAGTTGACTCTGCCAAAGTCTCGGCTTGTGTCCCAGAAGTTGAAGCCTTATGGAAAGGATATGAAGAAACCTTGTGCATGCAAGATTTGTGGAGAAATAGGACACACCCATAAAGAACACAAGGATGAATGCCCTAATTGTGAAGGAAGTCACCCAGTTGAAGAATGCCCAATTAGGCAGATTACTTGTTTCTTGTGTGAAGGGACTACCCACTATCCTGCTCAGTGTCACATTTACCCCATGGTACAACGAACCATCCAGGAGAAGAAAGAAGTAATGAAAGGAGCCCTCGTGGAAATTTTAGAAGAAGTTGTGATGAAGGAAGAGATGGAGGACACGCCTAAAGAAGACCCGAGTAAACCCTGCACTAAGTCTTGCTATTCATGTGGAGAAGAAGGACACATCTCCCAAAATTGTTTGAATGGGGATCTAGTAGAATTCCCGACAGAGGAAGTAGAATATGACCCACAAGAAATAGAAGCCATGATTGGCATGGAAAGGTCCAGGAAGAGAAGCAGATTGGATTCCAGGAAGGACCTGAGTCATATCACCTGTTATAGGTGCAACGAGTCAGGGCACTACCTCAACAGTTGCCCAAAAAGGAAACCTCGAGACTTGTCAGAAGTAATATGTTTTAGTTGTAATGGAGCAGGGCACTTTGCCAGAGAATGCCCCAAGGAGAAGGAAACTTGTGCTAGATAGTTGAGTTTGCAACAAAAGAAATGGAGTAGTAGAAGTGAGAACATTTTCTTTTATATTGAGGTGTTGAGTTGAGACATGTAATGGAAAAGCGAGAGATTGTAATCACTTGAGAATGAATAAAGTTAGCATCGTTGGTACTGATATGGATTTTATGAGTTGTTACTCTATGAAGAAGGATTTTGACCATTTTTGAGGATATGAGAAATATGGTCCATGGAAGATTTGTGCATTTTAAGGGTGGTAGTACCCTGTAAGAACTGTTGACCCCTAGAAAAGATAAGGATACTCCACTGAGTGGATTTCAGACAAAATGAATACGAGTTTTGTCTCGATATGTGTGATGCCCCAAGAGTATGTGGGATGAAGTTGGAGACTGTCAGTTGTTGGACCAAATGTGATTAAGGAGTCAGAAGAGAATGTTAAGTTGATTCGAGATAGACTGAAGGTAACTCAGTCCAGGCAGAAGAGTTATGCAGACCCAAAAAATGCAAGGAGGTAGTCTATGAAATTAGAGACAGAGCATGTCTTCATGTGCCTCCTCTGCAAGGAGTTAAACGAATTGGAGTTAAGGGAAAGTTAGCCGCGAGATTTGTAGGACCATACCGAGTTTTGAAGCATATGGGAGAAGTGGCCAACAAGTTGGAGTCACCCGAAGGACTGTCAGGAGTTCAAAATGTGTTTCACGTTTCCCAGTTGAAGAAGTGCCATGCAGAGATGGCCAATATTCCCATGTAAGGACGCTTGACCCTGGAAAGGATAATGATGTTCCACAAAGTGGAATATGGACTCCATAAGTATAAGTTTTTATCTCGATATGTGGGATATCCCACGAGGATGAAGAGATAAATTACTATTGGATATAAAGGAGGTATGATGTCGGAGATATGAATCAATGGAAACTCCATGATGAGTCTGAGTAATCATGTCCTAGTTTGGTGCCAATAGAAGGAAGTAAGACAATACAATTGGATGGATTTAAGAATACTAGGAAGTTGGAAGTTGGAATAATGATCAGTTGCCCGATGATAAGTTCAAGGACTACAAGTGATGAGATGGGCCATAACCCACAGGCCCCATGACCTGCCAAGAAGCAAGCACATTCCTGCTGAAGGAAAAACCCTGGAGGAAGATACGGCGTTTATCGGCAGACGATTTTATAGGAGTAACGCAAAACCTGAGAGTTGTGAAGGAACGATAGATGTTTGTTTGGTTTGTAGAATCAATGGATTTATCCGAACCTTGGTTCATCGACAAGAGAAATCCTATAATGCTTGTGAGGATGACCGAGTGTTAGAATGCGAGATTCGCTAAACCGTATACAAGGTAATGATTTGGGTGCGGGATGGATTGATCACCATACCGACTTACTCTTATTGTTCGCCTTGCTATATGGGATGGTAAATCTGAGTGACTTACCTATAGTAGAGCGCCGACGATCAAAACCTAGCTTAAAACTTAGAATGGTATAAGTATTTTCCCTTGTACAAGGCAGCTTTTGCCAACCGTAGGTTATACGGTGAGGATCAACCCAGACCCATTTCCTGCAGGAGAAACCATAAATTGTTGCCACCATGAGATATCGAATAGTTGTTTAGTTTTGGCGCTAGACCCGTCAGCTAAGAAGACCCAGTCACAAAAGAACCTTACCAAGATGAAAGACGGAAAAATTGAGGAAAAGGTTATCCCACTACCGAAAGAGCCCAGATAAGGAATTATCCTGAAGATCTGAGAAGACCGACACTGTTAACAATATGGATGAAGTATATGAGTTTTGATGAAACCGTAACCATGCTTCTAAGGGTGGTAACACCCCAGACCCCGTGTGATGATCGATGGTTTTTGAGGAGACCCCAAACCCTAACCTATTTCTTGCTAGCCTCTCCGAATCTCGAGGACGAGATTCATTTTAAGGGTGGTAGGTTTGTAACATCCCAAAATTCTAAATTTTAAAATGTTATAATAAATAGATAGATTTGATTGACTGTTTGATTGATTGACTGAAAGTGAGTGAAATTCGAAACTTTTTGAAAGTTAAATGAGAGGGAATAAAAGGACTTTCCCAAACTTTCATTTTTGCATTTATGAACTCCGTGAATTCAAATTCTTTTCACCACGAAACCCTGGAGAGAAGATGACATGACTTCTTCCATTTATTTAAATGACAAGGGGTGTTGAAAATATTTGAATTTCATTTGGAAAATATTTCCAATTCTGAAACTTTATGCAACTCAATGATTTTCACGAGAGGAGATAAAATGACTTCTTCAAATTATATGAAATATGAGTTGGGAGTATCAAAGGATCAAATTCAAAGTCTTTTTGGAATTATTTTTTCAATTTGGAGTTATTTGGATTTTATTCAAATCATTTTTCTCCAAAAATAAAATACATGGAAAATAGGGTAACATGATTCCCTACAACAAAAAATTGGAGAGAAATAAATTTGATTTCATTTTGGTATTTTTTTTAAATGATTTTTGTTGGATTTTAATAAACCAGTAGCAGTCTTTGTTTTATTTGAATTTGTATGAATTTTAGTTGACTCTAGAAAAATGTTCATGTCGTAGAAAATCTTTTTCTGAAATTTTGATATATTATATGCCTATATAATATTTTTATTTATTTTGCTTTTATTATTTTTATTTGTCTGGAAATGTTTTTTTTAAACTCCTTCCCTGACTGGGCCGGCCCAGCCAACCGGGCCAGGCCACGGCCCAGCCCAGCAGCGCCGCCCCTCTCCTTCCCGAGCGGGAGACCCGCTCACGCACGCCGCCGCGCCGCCCGGCCTCCTCCTGCCTCCTTCCCCACGCCACCCCTCAACCCCCTATAAAGCAGTCGCCCCGGGCCCCGTCCTCCTCTCTGCTCGCGCCGCCGCTCGCCTCCTCGCCGCTGCGCGCTGCCAACTGCCGCCGTAGCCGCGCCGCCACCCGCTGCTGTCGCCGCTCCTCGAAATCACCGGACGCTGCCGCCGCCCCGACGCCCGCGCCGGAGTTCGCCGCCGGCCGGATCCCCTCCGCCGCTGGCTTTTCGCCGTAAACCGATGTCGAACCGGTAAAAAACCGCTGAGCTGCCCGGTTTTCCTTTTTTTTATTAGTTTAGGTTTTCTCTTTTAAAACCGAACAGTTTTTCTTTTAGTCTAGATTATCTAACGAACGTTCGTCGTTTAGATTTCTGTAGTGAGCCTTCGCTCGATAGATTTTTCCTTTTTCTTATTATTTCAGCCAGGGACCTATTCGTGATAATTTTCGTCACAGATTAGTCCCTATACTTCAAACGATCACAACTTTTCGCTCGTTTGTCCAAATCCAATGAAATCAACGCCCACTTCTTCGTTATGAACCCCTCTATACATTAATCCAAGTCAAAAATGCTTTTGAGAAGTTTAAAATTTGAATTAGATCATATTTAGATTCAAACTTCGTTTGATCATAACTTGAGTTTCGTAGCTCCGTTTGAGTTGATTCTTTTTGCAAATTGAAGCTCTTGACCTAAACCTTCTGATAAGGCCAAATTCATATAATTTTTGTACTATTATAAATTGTTTTATGTTGCAAGAGTTATTTGCTTGGTTTTGGTGTTTTCTGAACCGTCTTCTTCGTTCTTTCTGATCTTTTGAGTGATTGCTTATGTGTGGTTACTATTGCTTGCTTACGATAGATTGATCGGAGTGTGACGAGTAGAAATATCAAGAGTTTCGAGTGCGAATCATCTTCATCAACATTGCAGGCAAGTTCACACTTTGATCATATCCCTTTCATACCCAGTTTTTATGCATTAGTTTCACCCTCAAACATTGCATGAGTAGGATTGATAACATGTGGGTATTGGGAAGTAGTTGATGAGGTAGGAACCTATTGCCCTGCATTTAAACCTTGGGAGTTAATACTACGCTATGCTTATATTGCCATGCTATGCTCGTAGACGTGGATTGGGTTTGAGAGTATTTCATGACAGATGTGAGATTGTTAATTAATGGTTTACTTAAGGTGGCAACTTTAACACACATCTGGGTGGATTGAGGCACCTGGGTATTCCAGCGATTGCCTGTCTAGGCACCTGGGTATTCCAGGATTGCTTTTTTTTATGGACCGCCACCCAGACTTAAAGGGATCATGAGATTATTCATACTAGAAACTTCCGTGTGCAGCCACAAGCTATTATGGGCTCTAGCATAGTTGATTAAGTCGTGTGAACTCTTACAGTGGTAGACTAGCAGATGTAGGGGTTGTAGGTGGTACGGTCTACCCTTCGTAAGGTGCAAATGCTTCTGAAAGACTATGTCTCGGTCATCCGTTTCTCAAACACCATGTAGTGCGAGAAATCCAACGGAGGAGATAGAGTCTTGTGGGGAAAAGTGTGCAAACCTCTGCAGAGTGTATAAACTAATCATGATTAGCCGTGTCCCCGGTTATGGACATTTTGAGTATCTAGTACTTGGATTATCATGTGAATCTCATCATGTGACTTTACATAATTTTGTTAGGTTTAATGATGTTACTTAATTGGGATTGAGAATGCTGTCAACCATTCTCAATGATCAACAACCACCATGATAGTTAAATAAAATTTATTCCTTTGTAGTAGGTAAAATTGGCTTTTCGCAAAAACCTTATAACCATAGAGCTTTTCCACCAGCCAAATATGCATGTAGTGATAGCCTTTATTCATCATTCTCTATGGTGTGAATTTGCCAGTACATTCAATGTACTGACCCTTTGTGCCTGCAACGTCTCATGTTGCAGGAATCTCACGACGAGTAAGTGATACGTTAGGGTTACTATTTCTACACTCAACTTTGCCATTGGTGTTGATGGGAATCCACAACCTTGTTACTTCCACTATTTGGATTGAGGTAATAGTATTTACGTTACTTTTTACATGTGAATTACCTCTGTTATAAATCCTCGAGTACTGTGTGTGTCAGCATACCGATCCAGGGATGACACTTAAGCATAGAGACTTGACCGTCTGAGGTCGGGTCGCTACAATCCTAATGCGAAAGAACGTCACTTTATATTGCCACTTGTGATATGGACCTTTATTATGCAGTCTGTCACTTTTATTACTTCCATATCACACGATCGTATAAAGCTTATTTCTTCCACGCCAATCAATCATACATATTTAGAGAGCAATTTTTATTGCTTGCACCGATGACAACTTACTTGATGGATCTTACTCAATCCATAGGTAGGTATGTGGACTCTCATGGCAAAACTGGTTTTAAGGGTGTTTGGAAGCACAAGTAGTATCTCTACTTGGTGCAATGAATTTGGCTAGCATGAGGGGGAAAGGCAAGCTCAACATGTTGGAGGATCAAAGACAATATAATATATCTCAGATGTAAGAAAACATAACCCATTACGTTGTCTTCTTTGTCCAATGTCAACTCTTTAGCATGTCATATTTTAATGAGTGCTCACAATCATAAAATATGTCCACGATAGTATATTTATATGCGAAGACCTCTCTTTCTTTATTACTTCCTATTAATTGCAACGATGACCAAAACTATGTTTGTCAACCCACAATAACTTTTATTCATCATACTCTTTCTATGTGAGCTCATTACTCTCCATAAGAGTCACATGATCTCTTTGTTTCTTTTTATTTCTTTCTATTTTCTTTTATTCACTTAGGATCATGGAAAAATAATCAAGCCCTTGATTCAACACTAATCTTTATTATATAGCTCACGGACTCGATTACATAGAAGGATAATAAAGCAAAACTCACAACTAGATCATACTAAGAACCTTTATTCTACTAGACCAAGATATTACCAAAAGGATCAAACTAGGAAAAACAGTAAAGATAAAAGTGACGGTGATACGATACCGGGGCACTCCCCCAAGCTTGGCAGTTGCCAAGTGGAGTGCCCATACCAGATACTCAATTCTTCTTTGTTGGAGGAGACGGTGGTGATGTTGCTGATGACTTAGGCTTGTCGTCCTTCTTCCAAGGCATAGGCTCACCATCATAAAAGGATGACCAAGTCTCCGGGATCCTCAAATCTGCAGCCAAACTCATCCTTTTGAATCTATATTCATACTCACAGTTTTGGTTTTGCAGGTCATAGATTTGAGCTTGGAGGTGCTCAATTTTCTCGTGAAGCTTGAAGATGGTCTCCCCGTGTTGTCAGCATCCAGCTTGTGTTTGTTGGTGAACTCTATGATCATCATGTACGTGGAGTTGAGTCCACGCTCCACCATCCCCTGACACTTGAAAACTTGTTGCTCCATTGCTTCGAGCCTCGTCTCCACGCTTCCGGTCCCCTTCGGTCCCTCAGCATCACGGATGTGCAGCAACCCATCACGCATCTCAATGGTCTGAGGGTGTCGCTGCACCTCCGCTAGGTAAGGGTTGATGACCTTCTCGAAGAACTTGTCCTTGGGTGCACTTGGAGACGTCATGATAATCTAGATCTGTCAGAAAAACAACTCGAAACAAAGACAAGAGATTTTTGCGTGATACGGCAGTCAAAACCCCCGGGAGATTATATAATCAATTTTTACCAACCAAAATACGTGTCCTGTAAGAAAAAAGAGTCCGAAGAGCACACGAGGTGCCCACGAGGTAGGGGGCGCGCCCTCCACCCTCGTGGAGCCCTCGTGTCCTTTCCAGATTGCTGCTTATTTTTCTATTTTTCTAAATATTCCAAAACGGACTTAAAAATTGTTTTGGAGTCGGTTTACCTACCGTACCACATACCTATTCCTTTTCGGAGTCTGAAACATTCCGGAAAGTGTCCCTTATGTACTCCTCAAGGGTTATGGTTTCAATAACATTGGTTTCAACATTTATGGGATTACCTGAGATATAATGTTTGATTCTTTGACCATTTACCACCTTCGGATTTGTGCCTTCGAAGTTGTTGATTTTTATGGCACCGGAATGGTAGACCTCTTCGCTAACGTAAGTACCTTCCCATTTAGAGAGAAGTTTTCCTGCAAAAAATCTTAAACGAGAGTTGTATAACAATACATAATCACCTACATTAAACTCACGCTTTTGTATTCTTTTATCATGCCACCTTTTAACTTTTTCTTTAAACAACTTGGCATTTCCGTAGGCTTGGGTTCTCCATTCATCAAGTGAGTTAATATCAAATAACCTCTTCTCACCGGCAAGTTTAAAATCATAATTTAGTTCTTTAATAGCCCAATAAGCCTTGTGTTCTAGTTCGAGAGGTAAGTGACATGCTTTTCCATAGACCATTTTATATGGAGACATACCCATAGGATTTTTATATGCAGTTCTATAGGCCCATAATGCATCATCAAGTTTCTTGGACCAATTCTTTCTGGACCTATTAACAGTCTTTTGCAAAATTAATTTGAGTTCTCTATTACTCAATTCTACTTTACCACTAGACTGAGGGTGATAAGGGGATGCAATTCTATGATTAACATCATATTTAGCAAGCATTTTACGGAAAGCACCATGAATAAAATGTGAACCACCATTAGTCATTAAATATCTAGGGACTCCAAACCTTGGAAAGATAACTTCTTTAAGCATTAGAAGTGTTATGATCAGCACTACTAGTTGGAATAGCTTCTACCCACTTAGTAACATAATCAACAGCAACTAAAATATGAGTATAACCATTAGAGGAAGGAAAAGGTCCCATATAGTCAAAGCCCCAAACATCAAATGGTTCAATAACAAGTGAATAATTCATAGGCATTTCTTGACGTCTACTAATATTACCAATTCTTTGACATTCATCACAAGATAAGACAAACTTACGGGCATCCTTGAAGAGAGTAGGCCAATAAAAACCAGATTGTAGTACCTTATGTGCAGTTCTATCTCCAGCATGGTGCCCTCCATAAGCTTCGGAGTGACACTTGCGTAGGATCTGTTCCTGTTCATGCTCAGGTACACAACGTCTAATAACACCATCTACTCCTTTATAAAGATGTGGGTCATCCCAAAAGTAATGCCTCAAATCATAGAAGAACTTTTTCTTTTGCTGGTATATGAAACTAGGTGGTATAAACTTAGCAACAATGTAATTAGCATAATCAGCATACCATGGAGCAGTATGAGAAGCATTTATGACATTTAATTGCTCATCAGGAAAGCTATCATCAATAGGTAGTGGGTCATCAAGCACATTTTCTAACCTAGACAAGTTGTCTGCAACTGGGTTCTCAACTCCTTTTCTATCAACAATATGTAAATCAAATTCTTGTAGCAAGAGAACCCATGTAATAAGTCTAGGTTTAGCATCTTTCTTTTCCATAAGATATTTAATAGCAGCATGGTCAGTGTGAATAGTTACTTTAGAATCAACAATATAAGGTCTAAACTTATTACAGGCAAATACAACTGCTAAGAATTCTTTTTCAGTAGTAGCATAATTTCTTTGAGCATTGTCTAGAGTTTTACTAGCATATTAAATAACATTTAGTTTCTTATCACCTCTTTGTCCTAGAACAGCACCTACAACATAATCACTAGCATCGCACATAATTTCAAAGGGTAAATTCCAATCAGGTGGCTGAACAATAGGTGCAGAGATCAATGATTTCTTAAGTATTTCAAATGCTTCTACACAATCATCATCAAAGACAAATGGTATATCTTTTTGTAATAAATTAGTCAGAGGCCGAGAGATTTTTGAGAAGTCCTTAATGAACCTCCTATAAAAACCGGCATGACCAAGGAAACTTCTTATACCTTTGATGTCCTTGGGACATGGCATCTTTTCAATAGCATCAACCTTGGCTTTATCAACTTCAATACCTCTTTCAGAAACTTTATGCCCCAAGACAATACCTTCATTAACCATAAAGTGGCACTTTTCCCAATTCAAGACAAGATTAGTTTCTTCACATCTCTGCAAAACTTGATCAAGGTTGCTCAAGCAATCATCAAAAGAAGATCCATAGACGGAAAAGTCATCCATGAAAACCTCACAAATCTTTTCACAAAAGTCAGAGAATATAGCCATCATGCATCTTTGAAAGGTAGCAGGTGCATTACATAAACCAAAAGGCATACGACTATAAGCAAAAGTACCAAAAGGGCATGTAAAAGTAGTCTTTGATTGATCTTTGGCTGACACAGGTATTTGAGAGAAACTAGAATAACCATCTAGAAAGCAAAAATGTGTATGTTTGGATAATCTTTCTAGCATTTGATCGATATAAGGAAAGGGGTAATGATCTTTTTAGTAGCCTTATTTAATTTGCGGAAATCAATTATCATCCTATAACCAGTAATAATTCTTTGAGGAATCAATTCATCTTTATCATTAGGAACAACAGTAATACCTCCCTTCTTAGGGACACAATGGACAGGGCTTACCCACTAACTATCAGCAACGGGGTAAATTATACCTGCCTCAAGGAGCTTTAGTATCTCCTTCCTTACCACTTCTTTCATTTTAGGATTCAGCCGGCATTGATGATCATGAACTGGTTTAGCATCTTCTTCCAAATTAATTTTATGTTGACATAGAGTGGGACTAATGCCCTTAAGATCATCAAGAGTATACCCAATAGCAGCACGGTGCTTCTTCAGAATTTTCAATAATCTCTCTTCTTCATGTTCTGAAAGGTTAGCACTGATAATAATAGGATATATTTTTTTCTCATCAAGATAAGCATATTTAAGAGTATCCGGTAATGGTTTAAGCTCAAACACGGGATCACCCTTGGGTGGAGGAGGATCTCCTAGGATTTCAACAGGTAAACTATGTTTCAGAATAGGTTCCTATTTAAAGAATACTTCATCTAATTCCCTTCTTTCATTCATAAACATATCATATTCATGGTCTAGAAAATATTGTTCTAAAGGATCACTACGAGGTACGACAATAGAGGCAAGACCAATAATTTCATCTTTACTAGGTAATTCTTCTTCACGATGTTGTCTACTAAATTTAGAAAAATTAAATTCATGAGTCATATCATCTAAACCGACAGTAACAACATCTCTTTTGCAATCTATGGTAGCATTAATAGTATTTAAGAAGGGTCTACCAAATATAATGGGAGAAGCTATCTTGTGGGGAACGAAGAACAAGAAAATCAGCAGGATATTTAGTTTTCCCACACAAGACTTCAACATCTCTAACAATTCCCATTGGTGAAATAGTATCTCTATTAGCGAGTTTAATTGTGACATCAGTATCTTCTAACTCAACAGGTGCAATGTCATGCATAATTTTGTTGTATAAGTCAACAGGTATTGCACTAGCACTAGCACCCATATCACATAAGCCATGATAACAATGATCTCCTATTTTAACAGAAATAACATGCATGCCTATCACAGGTCTAGGTTTATCTGCATCACGAGGTTTAGCAATTCTAGTAGTTTCATCACAGAAATAAATAACATGCCCATCTATATTATCAGAGAAGAGATCTTTAACAATAGCAATATTAGGTTCAACTTTAACTTGCTCAGGAGGTGTATATGTTTTAATATTGCTTTTACGAACCACAGTTGAAGCTTTAGCATGATCCTTTATCCTAATAGGGAAAGGTGGTTTCTCAACATAAGAAGTAGGAACAATAGGATCATTATAAGTAATAGTCTTTTCTTCAACTTTAATAGGTGCAACTACTTTTACTTCTATGGGAGGTTGATATTTAAACCACTTCTCCTTGGGGAGATCAACATAAGCAGCAAAAGATTCACAGAAAGAAGCTACTATCTCAGAGTCAAGTCCATATTTAGTGCTAAATTTACGAAAAATATCAGTATCCATAAAAGATTTAACACAATCAAAACTAGGTGTCATACCTGAATCCTTACCATTGTCGAGGTCCCAATCTTCAGAGTTGTGTTTAATTCTTTCCAATAAATCCCATTTGAATTCAATAGTCTTCATCATAAAAGAGCTAGCACAAGAAGTATCAAGCATGGTGCGATTGTTATCAGAAAGCCGAGCATAAAAATTTTGAATAATCATTTCTCTTGAGAGCTCATGATTGGGGCATGAATATAACATTTATTTAAGCCTCCCCCAAGCTTGAGCGATGCTTTCTCCTTCGCGAGGCCAAAAATTATATATATAATTTCGATCACGATGAACAAGATGCATAGGATAAAACTTTTGATGAAATTCCAATTTCAATCGTTTGTAATTCCAAGACTCCATATCATCACATAGACTATACCATGTCGATGCATCTCCCCTCAAAGATAAGGGAAAGACCTTCTTCTTAACAACATCTCCGGGTACACCTGCAAGCTTAAATAATCCACAAACTTCATCCACATATATTAGATGCTCATCAGGATGTTTTGTTCCATCTCCCAAAAAAGGATTAGCTAGCAGTTTTTCTACCATACCCAAAGGAATTTCAAAGCAAGCATTTTCATTTTCAGTAGGTTCAGTAGGTTGAGGAGAAACTCTTTGCTCTACTGGTCGGGGTGAAGATACCCCGAACAAGCCCCTCAGAGGATTACTTTCCATAGTAACAAGTCACAGTAAATTTCAGCACACTATATAAATTTTTCCTTACCAAAGGCGCTTCACTCCCCGGCAACGGCGCCAGAAAAGAGTCTTGATGACCCACAAGTATAGGGGATCTATCGTAGTCCTTTCGATAAGTAAGAGTGTCGAACCCAACGAGGAGCAGAAGGAAATGATAAGCGGTTTCCAGCAAGGTATTCTCTGCAAGTACTGAAATAAGTGGTAACAGATAGTTTTGTGATAGGATAATTTGTAACAAGCAACAAGTAACAAAAGTAAATAAGGTGTAGCAAGGTGTCCCAATCCTTTTTGTAGCAAAGGACAAGCCTGGACAAACTCTTATATGGTGTAAAGCGCTCCCGAGGACACATGGGAATATCGTCAAGCTAGTTTTCATCACGCTCATATGATTCGCGTTCGGTACTTTGATAATTTGGTATGTGGGTGGACCGGTGCTTGGGTGCTGCCCTTACTTGGACAAGCATCCCACTTATTATTAACCTCTATTGCAAGCATCTACAAATACAACAAAAGTATTAAAGTAAACCTAACCATAGCATGAAACATATGGATCCAAATCAGCCCCTTACGAAGCAACGCATAAACTAGGGTTTAAGCTTCTATCACTCTAGCAACCCATCATCTACTCATTACTTCCCAATGCCTTCCTCTAGGCCCAAATAATGGTGAAGTGTCATGTAGTCGATGTTTACATAACACCACTAGAGGAGAGACAACATACATCTCATCAAAATATCGAACGAATACCAAATTCACATGACTACTAATAGCAAGACTTCTCCCATGTCCTCGGGAAAAAAAGTAACTACTCACAAAGCATAAACATGTTCATAATCACAGGGGTATTAATATGCATATAGGATCTGAACATATGATCTTCCACCAATTAAACCAACTAGCATCAACTACAAGGAGTAATTAACACTACTAGCAACCTACTAGCACCAATCCCGGACTTGGAGACAAGAATTGGATACAAGAGATGAACTAGGGTTTTGAGATGAGATGGTGCTGATGAAGATGTTGATGGAGATTGCCCTCTCCCGATGAGAGGAGCGTTGGTGATGACGATGGCGATGATTTCCTCCTCCGGGAGGGAAGTTTCCCCGGCAGCACAGTCCCGCCAGAACCCTAGATTGGTTCCGCCAAGGTTCCGCCTCGTGGCTGTGGAGTTTCGTCCGAGAAGATGGCTTCTGATTTTTTTTCCCATCGAAAGAGTCCATATAGCAGAAGATGGTCACCGGAGGGCCACTAGGGGGCCCACGAGGTAGGCAGCATGCCCAGGGGGTAGGGCGCGCCCCCCACCCTCGTGGGCAGGGTGTGGCCCCCTGGTGAAGTTCTTGCGCTCAATGTTTTTTATATATTTGGAAAACATCATCCGTGAAGTTTCAGGACTTTTGGAGCTGTGCTGAATAGGTCTCTAATATTTGCTCCTTTTCCAGCCAGAATCCCAGCTGCCGGCATTCTCCCTCTTTATGTAAACCTTGTAAAATAAGAGAGAATAGGCATAAGTATTGTGACATAATGTGTAATAACAGCCCATAATGCAATAAATATTGATATAAAAGCATGATGCAAAATGGACGTATCAATGGTCAAGACATGATGTGATATAATTTGTTGTATGAGATAATCGTGTTTTGTTAAAGTTATCGGCAACTAGCAGGAGGCTTATGGTTGTCTCTTTATTTCATAAGATGCAAACGCTATATAATTGCTTTACTTTATCGCTATGCGATAGCAATAGTTGCAAAAGCAATAGTTTGCAAGACGACCGTGTGATGACACGTTGATAGAGATCAAGATGATGGAGTTCATGGTGTCATGCCGGTGATGATGGAGATCATGACGGTACTTTGGAGATGGAGATCAAAGGCACAAGATGATGATGGCCATATCATGTCACATATTTTAATTGCATGTGATGTTTATCTTTTATGCATCTTATTTTGCTTAGTACGGCGGTAGCATTATAAGATGATCCCTCACTAAATTTCAAGGTATAAGTGTTCTCCCAGAGTATGCACCATTGCGACAGTTCATCGTGCCGAGACACCACGTGATGATCGGGTGTGATAAGCTCTACATTCACATACAATGGGTGCAAGCCAGTTTTGCACGTGCAGAATACTCGGGTTAAACTTAACGAGCCTAGCATATGCAGATATGGCCTCAGAACATGAGACCGAAAGGTCGAACATGAATCATATAGTAGATATGATCAACATAGAGATGTTCACCATTGAAAACTACTCCATCTCATGTGATGATCGGACATGGTTTAGTTGATATGGATCACATGATCATTTAGATGACTAGAGGGAAGTCTATCTAAGTGGGAGTTCTTAAGTAATATGATTAATTGAACTTTAATTTATCATGAACTTAGTCCTAATAGTATTTGCAAATTATGTTGTAGATCAATAGCTTGCGATGTAGCTCCTCGTTTATTTTTGATATGTTCCTAGAGAAAAATAAGTTGAAAGATGATAGTAGCAATGATGCGGACTAGATACGTGATCTGAGGATTATCCTCATTACTGCATAGAAAAATTATGTCTTTGATGCACCGCTAGGTGACAGAGCTATTGCAGGAGCAAATGCAGACGTTATGAACGTTTGACAAGCTCGGTATGATGACTACTTGATAGTTTAGTGCACCATACTTTACGGCTTAGAATCGGGACTTCAAAATGTTTTGAAACACCATGGAGCATATGAGATGTTCCAAGAGTTGGAATTGGTATTTCAGACTCATGCCCGAGTCGAGAGGTATGAGACCTCTGACAAGTATTTTTTTTCCTACAAGATGGAGGAGAATAGCTCAACCAGTGAGCATGTGCTCGGAATGTCTGAGTACTACAATCACTTGAATCAAGTGGGAGTTAATCTTTGAGATAAGATAGTGATTGACAAAGTTCTCTAGTCACTATCACCAAGTTACTGGAACTTCATGATGAACTATAATATGCAAGGGATTACGAAAGCGATTCCCCAAGCTCTTCGTGATGCTGAAATCGGCGAAGGTAGAAATCAAGAAAAGCATCAAGTGTTGACGGTTGACAAGACCACTAGTTTCAAGTAAAAGGGCAAGGGAAATAAAGGGAACTTCAAGAAGAATGACAAGCAAGTTGCCACTCCCATGAAGAAGCCCAAAGCTAGACCCAAACCTGAAACTGAGTGCTTCTACTGCAAAGGAAATGGTCACTGGAAGCGGAACTGCCCCAAATACTTGGCGGATAAGAAGGATGGCAAATTGAACAAAAGTATATATGATATACATGTTATTGATGTGTACATTACTAGTATTCATAGTAACCCCTAGGTATTTGATACTGGTCCAGTTGCTATGATTAGTAACTTGAAACAGGAGTTATAAATGAACAAAGACTAGTTGAGGGCAAGGTGACAATGTGTGTTGGAAGTGATTCCAAGGTTGAGTAAGATCACCATCGCACACTCCCTTTACCTTCGGGATTAGTGTTGAACCTAAAATAAATGTTATTTGGTGTTTGCGTTGAGCATAATATGATTGGATCATGTTTATTGCAATACGGCTATTCATTTAAGTCAAAGAATAATTGTTATTCTGTTTACATGAATAAAACCTTCTGTGGTCATACACCCAAGGTGAATGGTTTATTGAATCTCGATTGTAGTGATACACATATTCATAATATTGAAGCCAAAAGATGCAAGGTTAATAATGATAGTGCAACTTATTTGTGGCACTGCCGTTTAGGTCATATTGGTGTAAAGTGCATGAAGAAACTCCATGCTCGTGGGCTTTTGGAATCACTTGATTGTGAATCACTTGATGCTTGTAAACCATGCCTCATGGGAAAGATGAATAAGACTCCGTTCTCTGGAACAATGGAACGAGCCACTGACTTATTGGAAATAATACATACCGATGTATGCGGTACGATGAGTGTTGAGGCTCGCGACGGGTATCGTTATTTTCTGAACTGCATAGATGATTTGAGCAGATATGGGTATATCTACTTAATGAAACACAAGTCTGAAACATTTGAAAAGTTAAAAGAATTTAAGAGTGAAGTTGAGAATCATTGTAACAAGAAAATAAAGTTTCTACGATCTGATCATGGAGGTGAATATTTGAGTTACGAGTTGGCCTTCATTTGAAACAATGTGAAATAGTTTCACAACTCACGCCACCTGGAACACCACAGCGTAATGGTGTGTTCAAACATCGTAACCAAACTTTATTAGATATGGTGCGATCTATGATGTCTCTTACTGATTTATCACTATTGTTTTGGGGTTATGCATTAGAGACTGTTGCATTCACGTCAAATAGGGCACCGTCTAAAAATCCATTGAGACGACATCGTATGAACTGTGGTTTAGAAAGAAACCTAATCTGTCGTTTCTTAAAGTTTGGGGTTGCGATGCTTATGTGGAAAAGTTTTAGCCTGATAAGCTCAAACCCAAATCGGAGAAGTGCGTCTTCATAGGATACCCAAAAGAAACTGTTGGGTACACCTTCTATCACAGATCCGAAGGCAAGATCTTTGTTGCTAAGAGTGGATCCTTTCTAGAGAAGGAGTTTCTCTCGAAAGAAGTGAGTGGGAGGAAAGTAGAGCTTGATGAGGTAATTGTACCTTCTCTCGAATTAGAAAGTAGCTCATCACAGAAATCAGTTCCAGTGAGGCCTACACCAATTAGTGAGAAAGTTAATGTTGATGATCATGAAACTTCAGATCAAGTTACTACCGAACCCCGTAGGTGAACCAGAGTACGATCCGCACCAGAGTGGTACAGTAATCCTGTTCTGGAATTCATGTTGCTAGACCATGATGAACCTACGAACTATGAGGAAGCGATGATGAGCCCAGATTCCGACAGATGGCTTGAGGCCATGAAATCTGAGATAGAATCCATGTATGAGAACAAAGTGTGGACTTTGGTGGACTTGCCCGATGATCGGCAAGCCATTCAGAATAAATGGATCTTCAAGAGGAAGACGGACGCTGATAGTAGTGTTACTATCTACAAAGCTCGACTTGTCGAAAAGGGTTTTTGACAAATTCAAGATGTTGACTACGATGAGATTTTCTCACTTGTATCGATGCTTAAAGTCTGTCCGAATCATGTTAGCAATTGCCACATTTTATGAAATCTGACAAATGGATATCAAAACTGTGTTCCTTAATGGATTTATTGAAGAAGAGTTGTATATGATACAACCAGAAGGTTTTGTCAATCCTAAAGGTGCTAACAAAATGTGCAAGCTCCAGCGATCCATCTATGGACTTGTGCAAGCATCTCGGAGTTGGAATATACGCTTTGATAAGTTGATCAAAGCATATAGTTTTATACAGACTTGCGGTGAAGCCTGTATTTACAAGAAAGTGAGTGGGAGCACTACAACCTTTCTGATAAGTATATGTGAATGACATATTGTTGATCGGAAATGATGTAGAATTTTCTGGAAAGCATAAAGGAGTGTTTGAAAGGAGTTTTTCAAAGAAAGACCCTGGTGAAGCTGCTTACATATTGGCCATCAAGATCTATAGAGATAGATCAAGACGCTTGATAAGTTTTTTAAATGAGTACATACCTTGACAAGATTTTGAAGTAGTTCAAAATGGAACTATCAAAGAAGGAGTTCTTGCCTATATTGCAAGGTGTAAAGTTGACTAAGACTCAAAACATGACCATGGTAGAAAATAGAAAGAGAATGAAAGTCATTCCCTATGCCTCAGCCATAGGTTCTATAAAGTATGTTGTGTTGTATACCAAACCTATTGTGTAACTTGCCATGAATTTGGCAAGGGGGTACGATATTAATCCAGGAGTGGATCACTGGACAGCGGTCAAAATTATCCTTAGAAGACTAAGGAGTTATTTCTCGGTTATGGAGGTGATAAAGAGTTCATCGTAAAGAGTTGCGTCGATGCAAGCTTTTACACCGATCCGGATGACTCCGAGTGTCAATCTAGATACATATTGAAAGTGGGGGCAATTAGCTAGAGTAGCTCCATGCAGAGCATTGTAGACATAGAAAATTTGCAGAATACATACGGCTCTGAATGTGACAAACCCATTGACTAAGCTTCTCTCACAAGCAAAACATGATCACACCTTAGTACTCTTTGGGTGTTAATCACATAGCGATGTGAACTAGATTATTGACTCTAGTAAAACCCTTCGGGTATTAGTCACATGGCGATGTGAACTAATCACATAAAGATGTTAACTATTGGTATTAAATCACATGACGGTGTGAACTAGATTATTGACTCTAGTGCAAGTGGGAGACTGAAGGAAATATGCCCTAGAGGCAATAATAAAGTTGTTATTTATATTTCCTTATATCATGATAAATGTTTATTATTCATGCTAGAATTGTATTAATCGGAAACTTATTACATGTGTGAAAACATAGACAAACAGAGTGTCCCTAGTATGCCTCTACTAGACTAGCTCGTTAATCAAAGACGGTTAAGTTTCCTAACCATAGACATGTGTTGTCATTTGATCAATGGGATCACATCATTAGAGAATGATGTGATGGACAAGACCCATCATTTAGCTTAGAATAATGACCGTTTAGTTTTATTGCTATTGCTTTCATCATGACTTATACATGTTCCTCTGACTATGAGATTATGCAACTCCCGAATACCGGAGGAACACCTTGTGTGCTATCAAATGTCACAATGTAACTGGGTGGTTATAAATATGCTCTACAGTGGTGTTTGTTGAGTTGGAATAGATCAATATTAGGATTTGTCACTCCATGTATCGGAGAGGTATCTCTGGGCCCTCTCGGTAATGCTCATCACTATAAGCCTTGCAAGCAATGTGACAAATAAGTTAGTTACGGGATGATGCATTACGGAACGAGTAAAGAGACTTGCTGGTAACGAGATTGAAACTAGGTGTGATGATACCGACAATCGAATCTCGGGCAAGTAACATACCGATGACAAAGGGAATGACGTGTGTTGTTATGCGGTTTGACCGATAAAGATCTTCGTAGAATATGTAGGATCCAATATGAGCATCCAGGTTCCGCTATTGGTTATTTCCCAGAGATGTGTCTCGATCATGTCTACATAGTTCTCGAACCCGTAGGGTCCGCACGCTTAACGCTTGATGACGATTTGTATTATGAGTTATGTGATTTGACGACCGAAGTTTGTTCAGAGTCCCAGATGAGATCACGGACATGACGAGGAGTCTCGAAATGGTAGAGAGGTAAAGATTCGTATATAGGACGGTGCTATTTGGTCACCGGAAGTGTTCCGGGTGATACCGGGTCACCAGAAGGGGTTCCGGGCAACCCCCGGCAAAGATATGGGCTTAATGGGCGAAGTAAGGGAACACACCAGCCCACAAGGGGCTCGTGCGCCCCCTATAGTGTTGGGGAACGCAGTATTTCAAAAAAATTCCTATGAGCACGCAAGATCTATCTAGGATATGCATAGCAACGAGAGGGGAGAGTGTGTCTACGTACCCTTGTAGACCGAAAGTGGAAGCGTTTAGTAACGCGGTTGATGTAGTCGAACGTCTTCGTGATCCAACCAATCCAAGTACCAAACGCACGGCACCTCTGCGATATGCACACGTACAGCTCGGTCACGTCCCTCAAACTCTTGATCCAGTTGAGGCTGAGGGAGAGTTTCGTCAACACGACAGCGTGGTGACGGTAATGATGAAGTTACCGGCGTAGGGTTTCGCCTAAGCACTACGACAATAAGACTGAGGTGTAAACCTGTGAAGGAGGGCACCGCACATGGCTAAGAGATTGTCTGTTGTGCCTTTGGGGTTCCCCCTGCCCCCGTATATAAAGGAGGGGAGGAGGAGGCCGGCCAACAAGGGGCGCGCCAAGGAGAGGGGAGTCCTACTAGGACTCCAGTCCTAGTAGGATTCGGCCCCACCCTTTTTTCCTTCTACCGGAGGGGGATAAGGGGAAGGAGAGGGCGTCGGAGAAGGAAAGGGGGTGGCGCCCCCTCCCCAAGTCCAATTCGGCCTCCTCCCTTGTGGGGGGCGCACTAGCCCCTTGTGGGCTGGTTAGCCTCACTCCTATGGCCCATAAGGCCCATACCTTTCCCCGGGGGTTCCGGTACCTCCCGGTACTCCAGAAAAATGCCCGAACCACTCGAAACCATTCTGATGTCCAAATGCAACCTTCCAATATATGAATCTTTACCTCCCGACCATTTCGAGACTCCTCATCATGTCCGTGACCTCATCTGGGACTCCGAACAACCTTCGGTCATCAAATCACATAAACTCATAATACAAATCATCATCGAACGTTAAGCGTGCGGACCCTACGGGTTCGAGAACTATGTAGACATGACCGAGACACATCTCCGGTCAATAACCAATAGCGGAACCTGGATGCTCATATTTGCTCCTACATATTCTACGAAGATCTTTATCAGTCAAACCGCATAACAACATGCGTTGTTCCCTTTGTCATCGGTATGTTACTTGTCCGAGATTCAATCATCGGTATCATCATACCTAGTTCAATCTCATTACCGGCAAGTCTCTTTACTCGTTCCGTAATGCATCATCCCGCAACTAACTCATTATTCACATTGCTTGCAAGGCTTATAGTGATGTGCATTACCGAGAGGGCCCAGAGATACCTCTCCGACAATCGGAGTGACAAATCCTAATCTTGATCTATGCCAACTCAACAAACACCATCGGAGACACCTGTAGAGCATCTTTATGATCACCCAGTTACATTGTGACGTTTGATAGCACACTAAGTGTTCCTCCGGTATTCGGGAGTTGCATAATCTCATAGTCATAGGAACATGTATAAGTCGTGAAGAAAGCAATAGCAATAAACTGAACGATCATTATGCTAAGCTAACGGATGGGTCTTGTCCATCACATCATTCTCTAATGATATGATCCCGTTCATCAAAAAACGCATGTCTATGGCTAGGAAACTTAACCATCTTTTATTAACGAGCTAGTCAAGTAGAGGCATACTAGGGACACTCTGTTTGTCTATGTATTCACACATGCACTAAGTTTCCAGTTAATACAATTCTAGCATGAATAATAAACATTTATCATGATATAAGGAAATATAAATAACAACTTTATTATTGCCTATAGGGCATATTTCCTTCATATAGGGCCAGCCACGTGGGGAGAAAGGGAAAGGAGATGAGGAAAAGGAAAGTATGAAGTAGGACTCCTGCTTCCTTCCCCTCCCCCTCCTTCCTTTCCCCCTTGTCCAAATTGAAGGAAATATGCCCTAGAGGCAATAATAAAGTTATTGTTTATTTCCTTATATCATGATAAATGTTTATTATTAATGCTAGAATTGTATTAACCAGAAACTTAGTACATGTGTGAATATATAGACAAAGAGAGTGTCACTGGTTTGCCTCTACTTGACTAGCTCGTTGAATCAATGATGGTTATGTTTCCTAACCATGGACATGGGTTGTCATTTGATTAACGGGATCACATCATTAGAGAATGATGTGATTGACTTGACCCATCCGTTAGCTTAGCACGATGATCATTTAGTTTGTTGCTATTGCTTTCTTCATGACTTATACATGTTCCTATGACTATGAGATTATGCAACTCCCGAGTACCGGAGGAACACCTTGTGTGCTACCAAATGTCACAATATAACTGGGTGATTATAAAGGTGCTCTACAGGTGTCTCCGATGGTACTTGTTGAGTTGGCATAGATCGAGATTAGGATTTGTCACTCCGATTGTCGGAGAGGTATCTATGGGCCCTCTCGGTAATGCACATCACTATAAGCCTTGCAAGCATTGTAACTAATGATTTAGTTGCGGGATGATGTATTACGGAACGAGTAAAGAGACTTGCCGGTAACGAGATTGAACTAGGTATTGAGATACCGACAATCAAATCTCGGGCAAGTAACATACCGATGACAAAGGGAACAAAGTATGTTGTTATGCAGTTTGACCGATAAAGATCTTCGTAGAATATGTGGGAGTCAATATGAGCATCCAGGTTCCGCTATTGGTTATTGACCGGAGACGTGTCTCGGCCATGTCTACATAGTTCTCGAACCCGTAGGGTCCGCACGCTTAACATTCGGTGACGATCGGTATTATGAGTTTCTGTGATTTGATGTACCAAAGGTAGTTCGGAGTCCCTGATGAGATCGGGGACATGACGAGGAGTCTCTAAATGGTCGAGACGTAAAGATCGATATATTGGACGACTATATTCGGATATAGGAAAGGTTCCGAGTGATTCGGGTATTTTTAGGAGTACCGGGGAGTTACGGGAATACGGGGAAGAAGTATTGGGCCTCATCGGCCAAGTGGTGGAAGAGGGGAGGCAGGGCGCCCCCCCCCCTAGCCCAAACCGAACTGGACTAAGGGGCCAGCCCCCCTTTCCTCCTTTCCTCCCTCTCCTTCCTTCTCCCCTTCCCTCTTCCTTTCCTCCTCCTAGTAGGAGTAGGAAAGGGGAGTCCTACTCCTACTAGGAGGAGGACTCCTCCTCCTGGCACGCCCTAGGAGGGCCGGCTGGCCTCCCCCCTTGCTCCTTTATATACGGGGGAGGGGGGCACCCTAGAACACAACAATTGATCATTGATCTCTTAGCCGTGTGTGGTGCCCTCCTACACCATAATCCACCTCGGTCATATCGTAGCGGTGCTTAGGCAAAGCCCTGCATCGGTAGCTTCATCAACACCGTCATCACGCCATCGTGCTGACGAAGCTCCTCCCGGAAGCTCTACTGGATCGTGAGTTCGCGGGATGTCACCGAGCTGAACGTGTGCTAAACGCGGAGGTGTCGTACATTCGGTACTGAGGATCGGTCGATCGTGAAGACGTACGACTACATCAACCGCGTTGTCATAATGCTTCCGCTTACGGTCTACGAGGGTACGTAGATGACACTCTCCCCTCTCGTTGCTATGCATCACCATGATCTTGCGTGTGCGTAGGAAATATTTTGAAATTACTACGTTCCCCAACACAAATATGGTAGGGGGGCGAATTGGACTAGGGGCCCAAGTAGGATTCCTCCTATTTGGGCGTGCCCTAGGCTGCCTTCCTCCCTCTCCCTCCTTATATACGTGGGGAGGGCACCCCTAGAACACACACCAAGTCTTCTCTTAGCCGTGTGCGGTGCCCCCCTCCACAGTTACACACCTCGATCATATCGTCATAGTGCTTAGGCGAAGCCCTGCGCCGCAACTTCATCATCACCGTTGCCACGTCGTCATGCTGATGGAACTCTCCCACGGCCTCAACTGAATCAAGAGCTCGAGGGACGTCATCGAGCTGAACGTGTGCTGAACACGGAGGTGCCGTACGTTCGGTGCTTGGATTAGTTGGATCACGAAGACATTCGACTACATCAACCGTGTTGCTAAACGCTTCCGCTTTCGGTCTAGGAGGGTACATAGACACACTCTCCCCTCTCGTTGCTATGCATCTCCTAGATAGATCTTGCGTGATCGTAGGATAATTTTTGAAATACTGCATTCCCCAATACCACTCACACACAAGTTCCACGAGTCCACAATCTAATCTCATCTTTCTTTTAAAATCCCTCCCATTCAGCCATGTTGATCAGCTCAATATAGTAATTACCCAGACATACTAGTCAAAAATTGCAACACTTCCCTTGATTTTAAGAGTTAAAGATAAACAAATAGCAAAATGTTTCTAACAGGTTGTGTTTTCCATGATGTAATGACTACGATCTACTATCAACTAGAATCTATTCTTAAACACGCTTGCATAAAGTTTATTTCCAGCACAGACAAATAGCTCACTAATGAAGTTCAAGATTGTGTCAGTTATTGATACGTCCATTTTGTATCATGCTTTTATATCGATATTTATTGCATTATGAGCTGTTATTACACATTATGTCACAATACTTATGCATATTCTCTCTTATTTTACAAGGTTTGCACGAAGAGGGAGAATGCCGACAGCTGGAATTCTGGGCTGGAAAAGGAGCAAATATTAGAGACCTATTTTGCACAACTCCAAAAGTCCTGAAACTCCACTGAAGTTAGTTTTGGAATATATAAAAAATATTGGGTGAAGGAAGCACCAAAGGGGGGGCACCCACCATCCACGAGGGTGGGGGGCGCGCCCTACCCCCCTGGGCGCGCCCCTCTCTCATGGGCCCCCTGGCAAGCCTCCGGTGCCCATCTTTTGCTATATGAAGTCTTTTGTCCTGGAAAAAATCAGAAGGAAGCTTTCGGGATGAAGCGCCGCCGTCTCGAGGCGGAACCTTGGCGCAACCAATCTAGGGCTCCGACGGAGCTGTTCTGCCGGGGAAACATCCCTCCGGGAGGGGAAATCATCACCATCGTCATCACCATTGATCCTCTCATCGGGAGGCGGTCAATCTCCATCAACATCTACACTAGCACCATCTCATCTCAAACCCTAGCTCATCTCTTCTATCCAATATTTGTCTCAAAACCTCAGATTGGTACATGTGGGTTGCTAGTAGTGTTGATTACTCCTTGTAGTTGATGCTAGTTGGTTTATTTGGTGGAAGATCATATGTTCAGATCTTTTATGCCTATTATTACCCCTCTGATTATGAACATGCATATGATTTGTGAGTAGTTACGTTTGTTCCTGAGGACATGGGGGAAGTCTTGCTATAAGTAGTCATGTGAAATTGGTATTCGTTCGATATTTTGATGAGATGTATGTTGTCTCTCCTTTAGTGGTGTCATGTGAACGTCGACTACATGACACATCACCATTATTTGGGCCTAGGGGAAGGCATTGGGAAGTAATAAGTAGATGATGGGTTGCTAGAGTGACAGAAGCTTAAACCCTAGTTTATGTGTTGCTTCATAAGGGGCTGATTTGGATCCACATGTTTCATGCTATGGTTAGGTTTACCTTAATACTTCTTTTGTAGTTGTGGATGCTTGCAAGAGGGGTTAATCATAAGTGGGATGCTTTTCCAAGTAAGGGCAGTACCCAAGCACCGGTCCACCCACATATCAAATTATCAAAGTAACGAACGTGAATCATATGAGCATGATGAAAACTAGCTTGACGATAATTCCCATGTGTCCTCAGGAGCGTTTTCCTTTATATAAGAGTTTGTCCAGGCTTGTCCTTTGCTACAAAAAGGATTGGGCCATCTTGCTGCACCTTATTTACTTTTATTACTTGTTACCCGTTACAAATTACCTTATCACAAAACTATCTATTACCGATAAT
Source organism: Triticum aestivum (assembly GCF_018294505.1). Lineage (NCBI taxonomy): Eukaryota > Viridiplantae > Streptophyta > Magnoliopsida > Poales > Poaceae > Triticum > Triticum aestivum. The sequence goes on from NC_057794.1 coordinate 342,541,562, forward strand.
TTCAGTGCTTGCAGAGAATACCTTACTGAACACCGCTTGTCATTTCCTTCTACTCCTCGTTGGGTTCGACACTCTTACTTATCGAAAGGACTGCGATAGATCCCCTATACTTGTGGGTCATCAGTTATATTAACGAGTGGAGTCGGAGACTATTCTCCAACGCCAAAATCCAACACCATGCCGCTCTATGGACCATCCTTCACCTGGACATCGCTTAGGAGCATCGAAGCCTTTCACCTGCTGAAATTGACCTCTGCTCTAGGCTAAAGAAGATGATCTTTTGCTTAGCTCTGCTCTAGCGTGCGCGTAAGAAACAATGTGCGAGATTGGCCAACCTCAAGTCGGGTGATGACAATACCAAGTTCTTCCACCGCTGGGTTAATGCAAGGCATAGAAAAAACCACATCTATCGGATCAAGCACAGCCATGGATGGGTCACTGAGCATGACCACAAGGAGAGCATCATCCATTCTCATTTCTCTCATATTATGGGCAAACGTGGGACTACGATCGATGACTTCAAGTGAGCAAAGCTCAACATGGAGCCCCAAGACTTGACATCTCCTGGGGAGCCCATCTCTGAGCAGGAGGTTAGGGAGGCCATTAACCAAATGCCAAGAGACAAGGCGTCGGGACCGGATGGGTTCAGAGGTCTCTTCTTCAAAAAGTGTTGGGACATCATGAAGGTAATCCCCTCCTTTGGAAGTCTGTGCACTGCACACCTTCACTGGCTAAACTCTGTGAATGTTGTTCTTCTTCTGAAGAAGGAGGAGGCTGAGGAAATCGGTGACTATCACCCCATCAGCCTTATCCATGTGGTGGCCACAATTATTGTGAAAGTCCTCGCCTCAAGAATTGTCGGCTACATGCACACACTTGTTTCGCATGCCAAAGTGCATTTATCAAGACAAGAAGCATTCACGACAACTTCATGTATGTCAGAAATCTTGCATGCTAGTTGCATAAATCAAAGAGACCCACGCTAATGTTCAAACTTGACATTCGGAAGGCTTTTGACTCGGTAAGATGGGAATACCCGCTTGACCTTATCGAGTGGAGGGGCTTCCCTACCATTTCCCGTGACTGGTTGTTGTGTTGCTTTGCACCTCTCTTCCTGCATCATGCTGAATGGCATTGCGGGCTAACCTATTGTGTATGGAGGTCTCGATGTGCTTAACACGAAGAAATTTGCATGGGCAGTGAGACTAAGATGGCTCTGGTTTGAATGGAAGGAGCATGCAAAGATGTGGGTTGAGTTGGGGAACCCTTGTGACGAGAAAGAGTATGATTTTTCCTATTCCTTCACAACCATCATAGTGGGAGATAGTGCACATGCGTCTTTCTGGGACGCCCCTTGTGTGCATGACCAAAAGCCCAAGGACATCGTGCCCCTCATCTATGAGGCATCCGCAAGGAAAAATGAGAAGATAAGGGGAGCCCTAAAAGATTATGCTTGGGTATCCAAAATCAAGAGAACTGTTGCCTCCTCGCTTACGCATTTCCACCAATTCGTCCAGCTCTGAGTCAGCATCCGCGACTTCCAGCTCCATGGGGACATGGTACACGGCATCGTGTGTAAACACACGGAGAATGGTCTCTATTCCGTGGAGTCTGCCTACAAGGCACAATTCCTTGCCATGATTCGCTCTCCGATGGAGCACATGATTTGGAAAGCTTGGTCACTGCTAAAAGTGAAATTCTTTACGTAGCTAGCCATGCAAAACCGGATTTGGACCGCGGATAGATTGGCCAAGAGAGGTTGGCCAAACTATAGACTTTGCCCTCTCTGCAAGCGTGAGAATGAAATTGTCGATCATCTACTATTCAAGTGCTAGTTCACATCTAGACTCTAGGAAATGCTCAAAGCATGGCTTCAGCTGGACAGCATCGATACATTGTCTTGGCCTCTACTTAGCTCCACCAAGGATTGGTGGATTATTCTTGCGGAGTACAACATCCTCAATAGGAGTGGCATGGCTTCGCTTGTAATGTTAACCTGTTGGGTTGTTTGGATTGAGAGAAACGCTTGTGTGTTTCGCGGCAAAAGTGCACCGCCCTCAGTTCTTTGAGCACCATCAAAGGGGAGATGGCACACTGGATAACCGCGGGCGCAAAAAAGTTGAAATCTATCATACCGGGAGAGTAATCCGTTTTGTATTCTTGGGGAGTGTTGTAACTCGTGTAAACTCTATTCTTCTTCTCTTTATTTTTGCGAAATATTCTTCTTCTTCTTAATTTTTTTTTTGATTTTGCTAACCACATGTCCCATGCGGTCTCTTCTTCTTAATTAAGGGACAAAAAAACTTCGGTAGCACAGGATATTTCCCCCCGTGATAGTTTCTACGTTCAAACAAGGCATGCGCATGGAATCAGTAGTGTTTTGCTCCTAATTTGTCCAAGTTCGAAATAAAACTATAACTATACAGAGAGTAATAGAAAAAAAAGTGGCATGCATGGACACGTGAGAAGAATTGGGATCACGCGAACAAGGATCAAACTTGTTGCTGCAACAAGGAAAACGGGTGGGTACATCGCGGTCAGAAACCAGGCATGCCAGTTTTGACGCGGCGCCGTGGTTTGTCAAAACCAGAAAAAAGAAACAGTTGACGTCGCGTTGGACTTCTGACAGTAGAATAGCGTACATTCATTCTAAACCCTGAAATTGGCAACCTATCGCTACTATGCGGACGTTGGTTCGGAGTCAAAAGCGTACGTCGGTGGGCGCCGCACGAACCGATGATCTCCTGGCGGCGAGCACGCCTCCCCCTCGCACAAAAGCTCCTGACCTGCACCAGCACCAGCACCACTAGCGCATGCAACAGAGCGATGGTTGGTCGGTCCAACGGACGGCTCGGGCGCAAGCATCACTGCCGGGGCGACACGACAAAGCGAGAATGCAGAAGCCAGGTTCATGATGGTTTGCCGGTGCCGGCACAAAGGGTCGGGTCGGCCATAGAAAATGGATGGGGCGGGCGCCACAGCGAATCCAACCAAAACCTTGGGCACGCCGAAAGACGATGCGCCAGCCCAGAGCCGCGTCATGGGATCCCTTCGGTTTCCCCGGGCACCGGCGCCAACTCGGGCGCATGCGCGCAGCATCCTCCCAGGCCACAGGTCTGATGAAAAGCACAAGCCATATTCAAATGTTTCCATGGAGAAATCGGGTGAAAGAGAGAAGAATTAGCCACGTCAACCATGCGAGATTGGTGTGTGTGTGTGATCGCATCCGTGAGATGAGATAGATAGAAAACTAGCGTCTCCACCGGTTGCCTCTGCCGCTCTGCGTATCTTAACCCGGGAAAGCGACCCCCCACCGTTGATTCCTCGGGGGGAAAAGCGAAAAGGAGATGCTTTCATGTATAAAAAAAATGATGAAAGGTCGTGGTGATGACCGTGAACAGACGACGAAGATCGTGGCGGTGACGATGAAAGAGAGAAGAGAGAGAGAGAGAGAGAGAATCAACAACTCTAAAGTTGCAAGGGGCATGTGACAGCTGAATATAGTGTAGACACCGGAACAAATCCATGTATGCCAATTTGGCGAGACCTTATTTATTCATTTGGAAAGGTTGGCGAAACCTTCCAGGCGGATCGAGCGGCAGCGACATGTATTATTGCCTTCACGCGATACTTACTTAATCATGTACACTTGCAATCTGCCTGTCCTAGAATGGGAACAGGCACAACATTTAGTACATAGATCAGTCATGCAATTAGCAGCAGTAGCATTTTGCAGTTATGCTCAGAAATCTGACTGGACCAAGAAACATGGCCAGTCTAACAACACAATCAAGTCAGAATTGAGAGTAGTACCACAGAAACTAGGATAACAGCAGAGCAAGAAAACAGAAGTTTCTGACAAGTAACACAAACTAGGAAAATGGAAACAAAACCTCTGATCTCATTTCAGCACAACCGGTTTCATCCGCAGCATCAAAGTCTCATTTAGCACCAGGGAGAGAAAAAAAATTACCCATGGGAAGACTGGACGACACACAAACCACTCTCGGACGTAGCTGACCACACAGACCCTGAGACTACAGTTCTTTACACAGACGTTTCATCCGTTGCATACCAGAGCCCAACTTGATAATAGGATTGGGCTGCAAGCTGCGTTCCTCTACAACTCTAGCAGTGCAAGCACCACCACTACAACTACGACGACGATGACGACGATCGCATCTCCGAGATCTTGCCGGTCACCACCTTCTCTTGCTGAAAGCCCTTGGGATACACAAGCACCGAGTCGACGCACAGGCCGCCTTTCGTGTGCGTGCAGTCGATCTGCGCCATCGAGAACTTCAGCTTCAGTGCCTGGCCAGGATTCGTGGAAACAAAATCGCCTGCATGGTACAGAACCCAGCTCCCGGGCTCATCCAGGTAGCATTGAGATAATGCATTCTGGCCGTCCGAGGTGGAGAGCTGGAAGCGCACCGGCTTCTTGTTCCAGCCGTGGACGTTCTCGGTGCTGCAAACACGGCGTCCAAACCGCTTGCTGAACTTCCCAAGATGAACCCTGAAGTATAAACTGTAGGTTCCCACGGGGAAGCAGAAATCGAGCTCCCCAACCACTTCAAACCACCAGATTTGCTGAAGGTATGCCACGGACTGGAACCTGCATGAGCATATTGCGTATGCATAGGTCAGATAACAATTCCAGGAACACGGCATCATGCATCCTATTTGTGTTAGGATATAATTACATTGAAAGATACTGCACAGATGTAAACATTTGCTCGAGGTATCACAGTCTGATACTATCTTCCACTGGCACAGAGTAGGTACATACATCTACTGCCATCATTTGGAAGGACTGCGTCTACATTAGCTTTTTGATAGCGCTGATAAGATAAAAGCAGTCATCACTCCTCTATGTTGAATTTATGCGTCTGCCAGAGCAGCAAGCGAGTGAGCTTATATAAAACTAATCATCTACTCCTATAATAGTGTTTATGTTCTGAACAACGGACAAATTTTTCATGTATTAAATGTACAGGAGCATAATTCTCAAATGCCTCTTGTGCTCAGGGGAAGAAGCATGCAAAAGTAGACGTGTGCTATTTCCCATCTTCTACCACAAACAACGAACAGCTCAGTCTTGTGGGTGTTCAGACTTTTAGTTGCATCGTCTGTAATAATTCTGCTGCGGCTACTTCTGGCTGGAGCCGAGAGCTGTTAACAGTGTGCTTTGGTTGCATTTGCTTTTTCAATAAAAAGTTGGGGCAGGGGGGCAACCCCTTTCGTTTCAAAAAAAAAAAAAAATCTCGCCAATAAGTATGTTGTTTCGGCATTTAATTGCAAGTTGCAACTCAAACATCACATCTTTCTCACACAAACTGAAAAAAAATACTGTGGTCGGAGTAGTAGTAGGTGCGAGATGGAATTTTTACCTTGATTCAGTGGTCGGCATGTGTGTCCAATATCTCCTGTCATCGATGCCAGTTATGACCAGAGCTTTGGAGGATAGCGCCATACAAACCCTACCTTTGCTCTTCTCTAGCCAAAATTCCTGCAATTACAAAGCACACAAAATATAAGCCATTTAGCACTAAAAATAGACAGATAAAAAGGAACCAAGAGAGTTTTCGGTTCTGCAATTGTTTTAAATTTCAGAGAATAATTAAATCAGCTATTCAGGCTCCAATTTTAGACGTCTTTTCAGAAAAGAAAACGTACATACTATTTGCTACGGTATAAAAAAAAATACTGTACATAGTTCTTTCCCTTAACACTAATTAACTCTGGAACGATTAAGATATCAATATTTGGCTAGTATAAACAGATGTGGATTAAGACATCAGACTCGGAAAATAACAATGATTCAAGCACAAGACTAACTGGTTAAAATCATAGACAAGCTCATGAGAGGGTCCTGTTTGGCTTGGGAAAAAATCACACGGAAAGGGACCTATATTCCTGTGGAAGAATATCTGACCTTGGTGCCGTCGTCGAAAGAGACGGGCCTGGAGAGCCTGGCGTAGATCTCCTTGGTCCCGGCCCGGCGGCGCCGGCGCCTGCCCTCCTCGCCCCCGCCCTCGACGTACCCGATGAGGTGGCGGTAGTTCTCCGGCAGCTTGGCCTCCCACACGAAGTCGGCCCCCGCGGCGCCGCGGAAGGCGTGGTTGAGGCGCGCGAGGCGGCAGATCTCCGGCGCGTCGAGCCGCAGCAGCACCTGCGCGGCGCAGAGCTCCGGCAGGTCGCCCAGGCCCGCAGCACCCGGCGCAGCCTCCGCCGCCGCGCTGAAGAAAAAGCTCGAGACCCCCGCCCCCATGGCTCCCCGCCTCCTCCAGTCGCAACGACCCCAGAGGCCCGCCCCGCACACCCTTTGTAGCAGCAGATGGGAAACGAATCCCCGCGGAG